>NW_003020038.1:1017160-1093012 GCF_000006335.3 Candida tropicalis MYA-3404 | reverse complement strand
GTCAATTTTATTCACCTCCACCTACTCCAAGTTATAAAAAGAGAAGAACTGAAAGTAGTCAATATACTTATATGCCACCGATTCAACCACAACCACAAATTCAATACAATTACATTCCACCTCAACAATATTCAACTACATTTAACTATCAACCACAACCACCACAACAACAACCAATGGTTCCTATCCTTCTAACTCAACCACAACCACAACCACAATATCAATATCAACAACAAAGACAATATGTTTACAATTGGAGTTGAGGGATTAATCATGAATTTTCCATTATTTTGCATATACACATATCTATATTTCTTTACTATTAAAACATTATTTTTACGACTTTATTATTAATTAACGGTTTATTTCAAAAAAAAACACACATATATATACATTTGGGAAAGGGCTAAGGAAACAAAAACAAAAAATTGATAAAAAATTTCATCGGTATATCTATATATACACACACATTTCTATATATATTCTATTATTTAATATATTCTTAATGAGTTTATGATTCTTTTTTTTTTTAATTCAAAGAAATATTTGTTTCTATATTGTAATGATTTACGATATACGCGTTTGTCTCACGTGCCACGGATGTTCATATCCGATGAATGATCATTTCAAACAGAAAAAAGAGAGATCTCCTGCGTTAATCTGCGTAATATGCACGATATGTTATATTTATGTATAATACACAATTAACCAACTGACCTACGTTTACAAACATTTGTGTGTAATTTCAAAAAAAAAAAAATGTCGTTTAGTCACTAATGATGATTATAGTGTCTCTGTGTGTGGGTGTACTAGTAGCACGTTTCAGAAATTCATTTTTTTTATATATTATTTATTTTAGTTATTTCTAAGTTTTTAGAATATTTCATTTCATTTCATGCAGATAGTGGAATGTTTTTTTTTTCAACATTTACATTTATGATACCGGGAATCTCTGTTTTTATGTTTAATGCTAGTGGGATCGATAATTATTGTTAGAGTACTATTATAGTACGAATCTTTTGAATCCATGTATGTATGTAGCATGGATTAATTTATATATTCAATATGTTTATGAATGACTAAGAAAACAAACATAAATGTGAGAAACAGAAATTTCTACATTATAGTTGGAACAAAGTCCCAGGAATTAATTGCTTCAAATGCTTGATTCTAGTTCACGGATATATTTTTGCTTTTAACTTTCCCATTCATCTTATCCGTACTATGTCGCAACAAAATCCAACTCTTGTGTGTGTGTGTGTGTGTGAATAAGGGCAGTTTAATTGTTGTCTTAGTATAATGTGTTTCTTTTGTTTTATTTTGTTACTTGATGATAATTTCAGAGACAAGATTTTATCATGATTAAACGGAACAAGAGGACATAATTATCAACACGGGGTGTAAGAGGGAAAGATTATAATGTGTAATCTATGAATACTATCATTCTAATTTCATCCTATTACCTTCTGTGTAGTGTAGACCAGTAATTTGTCGTTGTCATTGTTGTTCTTGTTGTTGCGATTTGAATCCTTGGAAAATAAGCTTTCCTTTTCTCTATTCATAACAATCAGAATGTTGAATAAATGTCCAAAAAAACTAACAATACAACTAAAATTTCTAAAATAATATTCAACCTAATTAGTAACGGTTATTATTCCTGGTTGTGCTTTGTAGAATGTAATTTAGTTAGGTCGTGCAGATACTCACAAAACAAGACAAAATTATTTGCTCATATTTTTAATTTTCTTTATTAAAAAAGGAACTAATAATAAAAAAAAAAAACACACTTTGTTGCTGGTTTATTACTGGGGATTCTTCTTGATTTTTATTATTATTTTCCCCCTAATTTCAATTTTCTATATTGTGCCTTGTTTTTTTTTTTTATTATTATTAATCGTCCTTGCATTGATGTACATTCGTTAGTCTGTGTATCTGCATGTCTAAGAGAGAAACAGAGAGAAAGTGTGTGTGTAATAATGAAAAATTATTCTCTCATATTGATTGATAATGGCAGTGGTTGTTAAATTGACAAGTGACTGCTAAGTTTTAGAACACAGAAATTCTTTGTGGTTTGCTTTTATCATAACTATTGTTAGATAAAATCATGAAAAAAAAGGTGATGAGATGAAATTACAAACAATCAGAGATATTGCCCAAGTAGATATTGGCTATTTATCCATCCGTAACAATTGCATTAAACGAGATCAAGTAGCAAAAAGAGTTTCTATTAATTATTTGAATCTAGACCAGATAATCAGTTGGATTTCAATTCAATACATTGTTGCAAATGAACACTTGCATTATATAGATATGTAAGCCATTAGATCATCATCACGAGAAGACAACAAAATAGACTTCAATTTGTACAGTACATTCTCTTAATCATTCCCTATTGATAATAATTATCTTCCCAATCCTTAAAATTTCTTATACTCTATACAAGTTTATATATCCGTCTCTACCCGTTAGACAATGTATATTTCCGCTAATTTCTTTAGTTAATTTTCTTTTTTGGTATCGTCTAAAATATTCAATTCAAACAATAACTTCATGTGTATTCGGTTTATCACCTCTATATTCCGTACCATCAGATTTGGCTATCATTGCTTGCATATTCTAAACTCACCTACAAGAGCACTACTCTACAACATAATTGAAATTGCTCCTCCTGTATTAGTTCAAAACCATCATTCTTCTTTCCTTTTGAATATGTAATTTCGGCTATGTGGTATATGCACGACGATATATAACCATCTCAAAGTTAATATGCGTTCACTTGAAAGAACGACATTACGACATTTTGATTTCTAAACAAACGCAGCCAAAACTAAACAAAACAACAAAAAAAAATCTATGAAGTACTCATCACGATGAAATCAATCATCAATATTTAGTCACCAGTATGATTTGTGGGATCTGTAAAGAACAAGAATCAAAATATAAATGTCCGAAATGTTCTGTTACATATTGTTCAATTAAATGTTATAAATCACCGGAGCATTCTCATGATAATATCACAGAAAGTACTGCTACTGGTACTACTACCAGAACAATAAAAACAACTACAGAGATCGCTGTTCCAGAGATACAACCTGATGATAGATATGGTAAATTATTAAAAGATGAACAAATTGTGTATTTCTTAAAGCAACCAAGTTTACAGATTCATCTATTAACAATCATAAAAATCTTAAATGATCCTACATTCACTCAAAAAAACTTAACTATTGAACAAAAACTAGATATTGCAAATTTAAAAATCAACGATTTAAGAATTGGGGGAGTTGAAGAGAACGAATTAGTTGAAGAATTCATTCAACGTGTATTATATCTTATCAAAGACGAATAATTAGATTTTACCACCCCAAATATTCTTTTTCTGACCTTTTAAATTTGATTTTGTTTCTATTTTAAATAAAAATCCACCTAAATCATCATCAGATTCATTATTTGCATCAGGAATTAATTCGTCATTAGTCTCCAATTCTAAATGACCTGTAGTTATGTAAAATGTATCATTATTTTCCCCACCAGTAGTTATACAAGTAATTCTTTTGGCATTATCAATTTTAATTCTTTCAATTTCTTCACCTTTATTATTAACATGAAGAATTGTTCCACTACTGAAAATACAAGTATAAATATCACCATCTTCAGTCATTACAAATCCATCAGGTTCTGGACTTTCAATATCTGGATATAATTCTTTCAAATCAATCAATGGTTGTTTGTTTGACAATTTATTAGTTGATTTATCATAGCTAAATTTCCAAATTTTAAAAGTTAATGAATCAGTCCAATAAAATTCATCACCTTTTTCATTAAATCCTAGTCCATTCAGAATTAATGCATCTCCAATCATTTTTTCAAATTTCAAATCTGGTGTAATTCTATATAATCCACCTTCTGGTTGAATTCCTTCATTTTTAGCAATTTTAAAATCATTCATTACACCAATCCATAAATTCCCCCATGGATCAATAATACCATCATTTGATCTTAATCTAATTTGTTGTGATTCATCATGTGGGTATTTGAAAAAATATTCAAGTGTAGAATTAATAAAATTTCCATATGCAACTCCATATTTACTGCAAACTAATATAATATCTGGATTTGAAGTTAATCCAATTGCACCAATTGATTCTGTTGGTGATTCCCATTTTAAAATTTCATGATTTGTACCATCTGTAGCATTAATTCTATGAACTTCTCCAGCTATGATATCTATCCATAATAATGAATTTGTTCTATAATCATAAGTGACACCCTCAGTTAATCTACCTCTGTATTTCTTTGGAAAAATATTCTCTTTAGTTGCAATCATTATTGTCGATATGGAAGAAATAAGAAAAGAAAATGTGTTGACAATTGTTATGTTCTGTGTGAGTGTATGGGGGGATAGTAAATCCTATTTATATCATAGAAAAAAAAGTTGTTGGTAATGTTCGGAACAATTTATGAATAGTCCGAAAAGGCAATTCAATTTGTATTATTACTGTGGAGGATCCTACAAAGTGGGGGAGAAGAGGGGGTTATACTGGCGCCGCGCGTGATTTGTACACACGTGACTTTTCTATTTCTGTAATTTATCCCATTCTCTTGCTAATTCAATCATTGCTTCGGCATCTAAAGCAGCACCAACCACATCTATAGGTACTTGAGATTCACTATATTCTTTCTTAGCAAAATTACCAACATTTGTTTTATCAATTAGTCTAAATTCATAGTCCATTCCATCATTGATAAGTAATTCATTCCATGTGAACAATAAAGAATCCGATTTACGTGAAAAGGGATTGATATCAATTATGAAAACTTTATCAAATGGTCTTGGAATATATAAATCAATAATATACTTTGATAATTGTGATGACAATTTAGGTATCACGTGATCTTGCAAGAATTCTTCAAGTTTATCATGTAATTCATCTTTTAAATCTGCCAAAAATTCATAATGATTTAAATCTCTTTGTGAGATTCCTATTATTTTATTGTCTTTAATAAATGCTCTAAATTCTAAGGCAGGATTGATATCTTGCCATTTAGTTAACACCAATTCATATTCAACATTGGACGGGTTTACACTATCAACGGGATTAATTTCCAGAAATGGATGATCCAAATCATCAACTATATGATCAGAAGAATTTAATAATAAATAAACATCATTCACATGATCACATCTTATAGTATTTCCTGGCATTATCCATTTTGCATCTTTAGGACTTGACCAATTTAATTTGGGAAACACTTGACCTCCTAATTCTTCAATATTCTTTATAATCGCATCATGTAGTTGTTTGAAAGATTCAATACTTATATTTGAATCCACCTCATCTTCTTCCTGATTATCCTCCCAATCACTGTATTCATTATCACTATTTTCTTCTAATATAGTAACTTTATTTCTTTCATCATGTGGCAATTTAATCGATTCACTTGATAGGTAATCTAAAAATTCCTGTGGTAATGGTTTAATAACTCTTGAAGGAAAATGGTTGTTAGGAAATAATTTTGACCAATTTGAATATGAACATTTCAATATCTCATCCACATTCAATTCAATCTCTTCAAATGTTTTATAATCCTGTGTCATTTGTAATACTCTTGATATCACTCTTCTCCATTTGGGTGCAATGAGCAGAAATACACGAACTTTTTTTTTTTTTTTTTTTGTCCTGGCTCATTGCTGTTGCCATTCAGTTTTTCTAGTTTTCTTCTTTTTGTTGTTGTGGAAAAAAATTTTTGCAGAGATCGAAAACGGTAGAAGAAACGACAACTTTACAACAACCCTTTCTTTTTGTCAATTGATCAATACAAACAAGGATGGCACAAGTAGTTAAACCAAGCGTAGCTCCTTCAAATGCTACTTTTAAAGATAAGGAAAAGCCACAAGAAGTTCGTAAAGCTAATATTTTAGCAGCAAGAGCCGTTTCAGATGCAATTAGAACTTCATTAGGTCCAAAAGGGATGGATAAAATGATTAAAACCAAAAATGGAGAAATTATTATATCAAATGATGGTGCAACTATTTTAAAACATATGGCTGTTTTACATCCTGCCGCAAGAATGTTGGTTGATGTAAGTCATGCCCAAGATGTTGAAGCTGGTGATGGTACTACTACTGTTGCCATTTTAACCGGAGCTTTATTAGGTGCAGCTGAAAGATTATTAAATATTGGAATCCATCCTACTTTAATTGCCGAATCTTTCCAAAGAGCTGCTCAAAGAGCAGTACAAATCTTATTGGATATGTCATATAAAATTAGCTTAGAAGATAGAGAACAATTAATTAGAGCTGCCACTACTTCATTGAGTTCAAAAATTGTCTCCCAACATTCTCAATTATTGGCTCCTTTAGCTGTTGATTCAGTTTTAAAAGTTATAAACAAAGAAGATGACCTGCAAAATGTTGATTTGAATGATATTAGATTAATCAAAAAAGTCGGTGGTACAATTGATGATACTAAATTAATTGATGGGGTTGTTTTAACTCAAAATGTTGTTAAAAATGCCGGTGGTCCAATTAGAGTCGAAAAGGCAAAAATTGGTTTAATTCAATTTCAAATCTCCCCTCCAAAACCAGATATGGAAAACAATGTTGTTGTTAATGATTATAGACAAATGGATAAGATTTTGAAAGAAGAAAGAGCATACTTGTTGAATATTTGTAAAAAGATCAAGAAATCCAAATGTAATGTTTTATTGATTCAAAAATCAATTTTAAGAGATGCTGTTAATGATTTGGCTTTGCATTTTTTGGCCAAATTAAACATCATGGTTATTAAAGATATTGAAAGAGATGAAATTGAATTCTTATCAAAAGCTGTTGGATGTAAACCAATTGCTGATATTGATAACTTCACTGAAGATAGATTGGGTACTGCTGATTTAGTTGAAGAACTTGAAAGTTCTGGATCCAAGATTGTTGAAATTACTGGTGTTACTTCTAAAAACATTAAACCTACAGTGTCTGTTATTGTAAGAGGTGCTAATAATTTAGTTCTTGATGAAACTGAAAGATCTTTACACGATGCTTTATGTGTAATTAGATGTTTGGTTAAAGAACAAGCCTTAATTGCCGGTGGTGGTGCCCCAGAAATTGAAGTTTCAAGACAATTGATGAAAGAAGCAAATAAATTATCCGGTGTCGAACAATTTGTTTACAAAGAGTTTGCTCAAGCTCTAGAAGTTATCCCAACCACATTAGCTGAAAATGCTGGTTTAAACCCAATAAATGTTGTTACTGATTTAAGAAATAGACATGAAAATGGAGAAAAAGATGCTGGTATTTCTGTGAGAAGAGCCGGTGCTTCAAATACTTATGATGAACATGTTTTGCAACCAGTCTTGGTCAGTACAAGTGCCATTGTCTTGGCTTCAGAATGTGTTAAATCTATCTTGAGAATCGATGATATTCAATTTAGTCGTTAATAATAGTAATAATAATATACACGAATAAAACTATTAAACCAATTTGACAGATCTTGATAAACCTTTTTTAATACCTGTAGTTTCACCACCATATGGAGCAGAACTCTTGCTAGAATCATAAACTTGTCTAACAGATTTAAGTTTCTTTTGTGCCTTTTCATATTGTTTTCTCTTTTTAACTCTAGAGTTTCTGTATTCCTTCTTTCTATGAGGCGTGAGACCTTTGTTCTTAAGAATTTGATAATTAATAGCTCTCTTACCATCTTCACCAAGACCTTCTTGTAATTCAGCCAATTTGCCTTCTTTAGCTGCTTTAACAGCTGCTTCATGAGCAGATTTTCTAGATTGTTTCTTTTGGATTTTGTTTTGTTTAACGCTTTGATAATAGCCATCATCGTCATCATCATCAACATTTGCACTATTAAGTTCTTCATCTGGTAAGTCAATATCTCTTTTATCTAAACCTCTTTGTCTAGCTTCTTCGATTAACCTTTGTTGTCTTTCAAACAATCTTTCTTTGTATGGAACATCCATATCACCAGTAAACAATTGTTCTTTCTTAGCGGCTGCTTTATCAATTTTAGAAGTATAGAATCTTAATGTCTTCTTACGACGTTGTTTATCTTCCATATCAATATCTTCAATATCGCCTTCTGTGAAATCATCACCATGTCTCATACTAATACGTTTGATTTTTCTTTCTGTATTAACATCAATATCAAGGTTATCATCTTCTTCTGATTCTTCTTCTTTATCATCATCATCATCATCGTCAATATCTTCACTACCAGATTGTTCTTCTTTAGCATCAACAAATGCATCTTCATCAATATCACTAGAGGCGAATTCGTAT
This sequence comes from Candida tropicalis MYA-3404, assembly GCF_000006335.3. Taxonomy (NCBI): domain Eukaryota; kingdom Fungi; phylum Ascomycota; class Pichiomycetes; order Serinales; family Debaryomycetaceae; genus Candida; species Candida tropicalis. The sequence continues at coordinate 1,084,722 of NW_003020038.1, read as the reverse complement.
ACTTCTTCATGAACATCTTCTTCTTGTTTTTCAGGCAATTCAGCATCTTCAGGTAATTCATTAGCTTGTCTCCAAATTTCTCTTGAACTTAAAATCGTTTCCATAATTGGATTGTCCTTCATTGAAATAAATGCATCGTCTTGATTATTGTTACTCAAATTATCAATAAATATAGCAAAATATGAAGCCAATGCTGCTAAATAAGCATTTAATGCAACAATTTTAATACTTATAATTTCATTTTTATCAATTTTGGAAAAATCTTGAGATTTTGATTTTAATTCAGTAAATTCTTTTAATAATGGGATAAATTCAGGGAATGATTGTTTCAAAATTTTTAATTTATCATCATCATTTAAATTTTCAAATGAATTATCAGTTTTAAGAATTTCAATAGTTGATTTATTATTTTCTGATTCTTTATTATCATAAACATCAGCTTTCTTTTGCCAATCTAATTGCATATCATCATCTAAATAATCATCCATCTGTAATTCTTGCAAATGTTTCTTTTGTTGACGTAATGCTTCTTCTGTCATTTGTTTAGCATCTTCATCTTCATCATCACTAATTTCATCTCCACCATAATAATTCTTTCTACCACCCCATCCTTTTTCTTCATATTCTTCTTCATCCTCTTCCTCCTCCTCCTCTTCTTCTTCTTCTCCATCATCTGATTGGCCTTGTTGTTCTACTTCATCATCACTATCGTCTTCTATATTCATGACTTCTTCTTCCGAATCATCATCATCGTAGTCTCTCTGACGACCATATTCTCCGGCTTGGTCTAATAAGATTTTTTCTCTATTAGCATTGAAGGCATCAACTTCATCTAAGTCAGAATCATTATCTTCATCAATTTTACTTCTTCTAGCCATTGTGTATAATTGTATATAGTTGATTTAAAGGAAAAGGCAAACTTCGTGTTGGTAATAAAGAAAATTTAATCTCATCTCTCTCTTTTTCTGTATACACAAAAAATTTCAAGATTTTTTTTTTTCAGTGAAATCGATGAGAGAGTATGAAGAGAGAGAAAAAAAAAAAAAAATAAAAACAGAATCAACCAACCAATACTTTGATTTCATTAGTAATATCAGCATCACTATATCATGTCAAATAGATTGGAATCATTAAATTCCAAAAAACCAGCTTCTGGTACAGGATCAACATCTTCTACTCCGGGAAAAGGTCCAGGAGCAAAACCAAAATTCAAACCAAAGGTAGTTGTTCGTAAATCCAAAGAAGAACGTGCAAAAGTAGCACCAACTTTGAAAACTGAACCAACCACAAGAAAACCTGTTTCTAATAGAGGTAGAGGTGGAGCAAGAGGTGGAAGAGGTGGTGGTAGAGGTGGCAGAAATTATGCTGGTACTCATATTCTTTCCAATGGGTTTTTATCTGCTGGTGCTGTCTCTATTGGGAATTCTAATGGTTCCAAGTTAGGATTAACTAATGATTTAATATATGGAGGAGAAAATGGAGGTTCAGAATTCATTTCGGGTTTGAAATTAAAAGAAGAAAAAATTAGAAATGATTCAGATGATGAAGGAAGCGGTAGTTCAAGTGAAGGAAGTGGAAATGATGGAAGACAAAGAATTAATATGACTAAAGAATATCGATTTCGTGAGGAAGATGTTGTTTTATTTCCTGTTCGTCCATTCAGAGATGATGGTATTAAAAGAAAGGAACCAATCTATAATCAACAACAACAACAAGTGGAGCAATCAAATGAAGAGATTAAACTTAAGACTGAACCAGGATTGGAAGATTCTGCCACTCCAATGCCAATTTCATTAACTCAAAGTCGAGAAAGTACAGTCAAGAGTGAAAACATCGATGAGAAACTTGAAATGATTAAAGAATCAAAAAGTAAACTTGAAAGCAAGATTGTTCAAGGTGATCCTTATGCAATTGAAGAATCAAACAGATTAATTACTGACTATCAACAAATTTTGGATATTGTCACAGGCAAACTTGATAAACTTTTGTCAGTTCCAACAACTATAAAACATAAAGTCAAGAAAGAAAAAACTGCAGACGATATTGAAGTCGACAATGAAGATGGAGAGGCGGATAATGATGACGACGATGAATTCGTAGAGGAAGAAGAAATCATAGAACCTGATGAAAATTACGTATTGTTCCAACTTCCTAAACATTTGCCTTCCTATAACAGAGCTCCTACTTTGGTAAAATTGGAAAAAGGTGTCAAACCAGTAGATGAACCTTACAATGCAGAAGAGATTTCGCAACTTGCTACTCATACTTCGGCATTACGTGGTCAAATTGGGAAAATCAATATTCATCAATCTGGTAAAATTACTATTGATTTAGGTGATAAGAATATAAGATTGAATGCTACAAAAGGTGCATCGACTGATTTCTTACAAGAATTAGCCATGATTGAAATGATGGAGCAAAAGGATAAAGAGAAAGAAAAGGAAAAACCTGAAGGTAGTAATGATATCGAAGCTGATGAAGACATACAAATGGTTGATGACGAAGGTAGAAGTATTAAAGGTAAATTGGTACGTTTGGGAACTATCAGTGAAAAGATTGTTGCTACTCCAAGTATACAGTAAATAGTGCTTTTGTTTTAATAGAGAGATTTTTTTTTTTTTTTTTTGCTTTTTTCAGACCACCAATTGGTTGCAATTATTCGATTTTATTTTTATTTTACAACCAACGATGAATAGTCTGGATCAAGAAGGTGAAAGAACTCAAGAGAATGTATCATTTGACGTCTATCAGGAAAGTATCTTATGTATTGATATAAAAGGTCAACTGTTTGGTGCATGTTATCTAGATATACAATCAGGAGCTTTGGATATTTATGAAGATTGTCAGTTGAATAACCCTGCGGTATACATTGAATCAATCATTGATGATCTTAAACCAACAACTATATTTGCCAGTACTAGGGTATCACCTGCTGTGGTATCAGTACTTGAAGAATTAAAGGAAGATTTTGGGTATAAATTGAATCTAAAGATTGTTGCCGATTTTACCAAATTAGACACCAAGAGGTTCATTGATGGGCTAGATGGCGTCTACGGAACTACTTCTAAAATACTTTCCAATTGTTCTTTGAGATCACCAAATTTGAAGTTAGTGGTATGTATTAGAGTTGAGGTAAATACATTAGAAGTCATACTAACATCGTCTAGATGGGAACAATCAACGCGCTTTGGTTGGGTATTGCCGATTTTGTTGATCATACATGCAACTCTATTTCAGAACTTGTGACAACCATAAGATTCACCGGTTTTAAAGATTTTTTATTCATAGATGTGGATCTGCTTTATGCACTTCAGGTGTTGCCAGATTCAAGAAAATCACTCCACAGTAAGACCATCACCAAACTGCAAAAGAATTCACTTTTCGAATTACTTAATAATACCGTTACCAAAGAAGGGGCAAAGTTATTAAAGGACTGGATTCGAAAACCATTAGTTGATCGTGATAAAATCAAAGAAAGACAACAAATAATCCAGCTTCTTGCAAGTCCGGAAAACTCTGATGTTAGATATAACATAAGAAAATGTTTGACTGGAACAAAAAATATCACATTAACAATTAAAGGATTACAAACTGGTAAACAAGTATGGAATAATTGGAAAAACATCATTCTGTTCTTACAAAATACTACAGGCATACTGAAACATGTTAAAAATTGCTATGCAGAAACTAAGGGAATCTCACCTCCTGATGCTCTATCTATTTTTATGAGTCCTATAATCATTCAATTGAGTCAGTTACAGGAATTCATTGTTCAATATGTTGAACCAATAACTTCGGAGGAGGATGGAAGGGTACGAATCCTCAATGGGATCGATCAAGATCTCGATGATATGAAAATTCAATATAATGATCTCGATAGAATATTACAAGAAACTACCCGATCAATTGCTAGTAAATTCCCCGACACGGATCAAACATTCAACACAGTTTATATCCCTCAGTTAGGATTCTTAGTATCTCGGGAAGAGGATATTCAATCTGTAGCTTTATTTGTGTCAGATGAATGGCAAGAAGTATTTAGAACATCGACCAATGTGTATTACAAATCTGAAGAAGTGCTTTTTCTTGATCAAGAATACGGTGATATTTACACTTTAATTAATGATCGTGAAATTGAAATCATTCAAGAAATTTTGGAAAAAGTATTAGAATATGAAGATCTGATCCTTGAAATCGCTCGTGCTGCTGTTGAACTCGATTGTTACTGTTCATTAGCAGAAGTGGCACAATTGAATAATTACATATTTCCTCGTATAACTAATGATTTACAATTAGAAATTATCCAAGGCAGACATCCATTAGTTGAAACACATCTGAATCTATTTGTCCCCAATGACACAGTATTTGAACAGGTTGAAAAAATTATGGTTGTCACTGGAGCAAATTTATCCGGAAAATCTGTTTATTTAAATCAAACAGGGTTAATAGTAATCATGGCTCAAATTGGTTCTGCGATCCCCGCTGATTCGGCAACCATTGGAATTGTTGACAAAATTTTAACCCGAATACTGACTAGAGAATCACTTGATAAAAATCAAAGCACTTTTGCTATTGATATTTTCCAATTATCTAAATGTATTTCATTATGTTCTGGTAGATCACTTGTCATTGTGGATGAGTTTGGCAAAGGAAGTGATCACACGGATTCTACTGCTTTGTTTGGAGCATGTTTAAAATATTTTGAATCTCTTGGCTTGCAAAACTGCCCCAGGTGTTTGTTTTCAACTCACTTCTTAGACTTGTTTAAAGACATACAACTCCTGGAAAAGTTTCAATCACTGATGTTCAAATTGGTATCTACCGAAATACTTCTTGAGAAAAATAACGACGAGAGTGTGACCTATTTGTATAAAGTCAAGCAAGGAATTGCCGCTAAAAGTTTTGGGATATATTGTGCCAAGATATGTGGTATACCACAAGAGGTCATTTCCAGAGCAGAATACATAGCTGATAAACTTGAAAATGGTGATGATATTGTTAATGAATTGACTAAATTATCACCACAAGAAGAGGCCGAATTCATGGTTGCAAGATCTAGAGTTACAAAATTTCTTGGAATTGAATTTGAAAACGAAGATATATCTATAAATGATTCTATGCACTACATGTCAAAATTTGAACAAATATTTCATCCAAACAAGAACTAATTACCAATCAACTTAGCTGTCAAAGATTCCAAATCTTCCAAAGTTTCAGGTTCATCGTATTCAACAAAGTCATCCTTTGGTTTGCTTTCCTTATCATCAGTTTCAAACCATTTAGGTTTCTTATTGGCTGGTTCGTTGTCGTCATCATTATCACTATATTCCATATCACGATCTAAGTCTGGAGTTCCTAATGTTACAACTGGTTCCCCTTCATCGTCACTGAAGCCCTCGGCTTCTTCTCTCATTCTTCTTTCGGTTTCCTTTCTCTTTCTCTTTTTTTCTTGTCTCTTTTGTCTTTCAACTTCTTTATCAGCAAGATCGGTAACCTTCATGGCTTCTCTTTCTCTGTTGACAAACTCTTCCTTTTGTTGTTTGGCATCACCAGCCTTCTTGAAATCTTCTTCATCTTCTAATTCATAAATTGCATGGGCAACACCATCATCATCGAATTTTAATTTTGTTGGATTTCCTTTGGTGGCAAGTGTGGCTTTTCTGGAAAGTGCCTTTTTGGCTTGTCTCTTAGAAACAGGAATCGACAAGTCAGGAAGTTCCTCTTCATTAAGTTCATGGTCTTTTCTCTTGACAGTCATAAATCCACCGTCTTCATCTTCACTTTCATCTTCTCCATCACCTCTGGCTTTATTACCAGTCATATTCAAATAATGATCAGACAAAATAGTTTGATTCTTTCTTTCAAACATACGATCATATTTAGTTCTGACTTTGGCTTTTTCATTAGCCTCTGAAATTTCACCATCATCCCCAGCTTTAGCCAAAGCAAGTAATTGTCGGGAAGCATTCTTCTTTTCTTTATTGGATTCACCACCTTTGATTTTAATTTTTGGAGCTCCCGGTAAACCCAAAGATGCAGCATAAGCTTCAGCGGGTAATTCTTCAACTTTAAACACATCTTTATCCTTTTGAATATAAATTGATTTAAAATATGCAATGAATGCTCTTTGACCCAAGTTCTTCATCACTGGATCTTTGAAACATAATGATTGTAATTGAGGTCTTATAGATTTTTTGGATTTTTGTTTAATATTCATGAATTTTGGTTCAATTTTATGGATTTTCAATCTTTTCAACATACCTTCTTCTTCCAGAGGTAACAACATTAACAATGATTTACCTTGTCTACCAAAACGTGCAGAACGACCAACTCTATGAACATAAGTAGCCGAGTCTTCAGGACAATCAACTTGAACGACCCAATCAATGGCTGGGAAATCCAAACCTCTCGCCACAATATCAGTAGCAAATAAACATGCATGCTGAGCTTGGGAAAACTTCTTGGTGGTTTCTAATCTTGCTGTTTGTTTGTGACGTCCATATAACTTCATTAAAGATATACCTGGTTGCAATGTACGAAATGTCTCATATGCAAATTGAACTTGTTTGGAAGATGAAAAGAATACCAAGATTTTGCTTTTCAAATGAGATTTGATAAATGACCACAATACATCCAATTTTTCATCTAATGGTACTTTAACATAATATTGATCCAAAGATTCTGGAGTAGCAGAAATTTCTTGATCAGAGGAAACGCCGATTTTCTTTGGATTAGTCAAAGATAATCTGGCCAAGTCTTTAACACTTTCAGATTGAGTAGCAGAAAATAATAATGTTTGTCTAGTAGTTGGTAAATGGCCCAATATATTATCAATTTGTTTTCTGAACCCCATATCCAAACATCTATCAGCTTCATCCAAGACCAAAACTTGTAAATTCGAAGTTTCCATCCCTACTGCTTCATTTAAATGTTGTGAAATTCTACCTGGGGTACCTACTAAAATATTCATTCTTGAAACTCTTTCCTTTTCATATTGCACATCTTTACCACCAGTGACCAACCCAGCTGAAAATGAATTGTTTCTACCAATTTTTGTTAAAACTTCAAAAATCTGTACAGCCAATTCTCTAGTTGGTGATATAATCAATGCAGCTAACCCATCATATTCTGTAATTTTGTTTCTAATTAATGATTCAATAGTAGGAACCAAGAATGCTAAAGTTTTACCTGACCCAGTACGAGCAGTCCCCATTAAATCTTCTCCTTTTAAAGCTATAGGAATGGTTTTCTTTTGAATATCAGTCAACGATACAAATGTGGACTCTTTTAAACCCTTTAATGTATTTTCAGTAATTGGAAGATCACTAAATTGAGATATATTGGCTTCATCTGTTTTAGGATCATAATTATCAATTCTTTCTTGTAATTTTGCTAGTTCTTCTTCTTCTTTTAATCTATTATTTCTTCTAGAAGAGTTTTTGACTACCTTCTTTCCTTTCTTTGAGTTCTTAGCCATGATTTTTGATTTGAGTTGAAGTTGTAGATAATGTATATAGGAAATTGAAAAATTTAAAATAGTTTTTTTTTAAAAAAAAAAAAAAAAAATTAATGAATCTCATCGTGATGATATTTGGTTTATACACGACTTGTGAATATCCATGGTATACTGTAGGTATGAATGGAATTACTCTAATGACTTGTTGTGAATAATGGTTTTTATTACAGGATGGATTTTTGTTACTGTTAAATTATGAAATCATAGATTTATCTGTAATCGTATTTTTGGTAAAATTTTGTTCAAAATCTCGGTGAAAGTTAATACAACTCGTTCCAATTCGCAAAGAAAGGATTATTAGGGAAACAACGCCAATATTAATAATAATATAAAACCTATACACCACAGAATCATTCAATAATATCGGCTGAATGGTAAAGCTCAGAATCAATTTCCCCAATATAACCACGTCCACCAAAACCACCAATCAAATATGCACCATCAACCTTTAACTTAGCCCAATGTGATTTGTGAGGGGAAAGGTAATTACTTGGCAACCATGCAGAGGCATCTGGGTGTCTTTGTAAGAAACATTTCTCTAATGCAAGCTTCTTTGGATCAAATGGATTATCGAAATAAATAGAACGCAAAGATCCAGTCAATTGAACTCTTGGTGATCCAGCAACACTTCCATCTATACTTCCTGGATACTCATCTGACACATCTTTATCATATTTAGGATGATCACCAACTCTAATAGTAAATGAAAATGGTGACCCTTTAATAATATTTTGGTTTGGACCACCAATGTCAATGACCAACCAGTATGGATCCCCATCATTATCACAATCAGCATAGTATTCAACAGCAGAAACTGGAAGATGTAATGTTGTTCCATCTGATTGTTTAATCAGTTTAATAGTGTTTACATTGGCAAGGGACTCTCTATTAACCAAAGTTCTAGCAACAGCTGCCCCATCCTCCTCAGTTGGGGTATCGTCAATGATTACATTATCAACCGGAATTGCACTAACAACAGTGACCAAAAAGAAAAGCAATACTCTCAACAACATTGGTACAGTAATTAGAGTGGTTGTATCAATTATGAAGAATATGTTTGAATTAAAGATCCTTAATTTTTTTCTTTGGAGGGTTATTTCCGATAAGCGGAAGCAACAAAACAAAAAGTGGTGATTCTAAAAATGTGAGTATGATTTTTTTTTTTGTTTCTACTTTACTACTGATTACATAATCCACACTATATATTTCCTAATGATTTAGAATATTGCAAACAAAGGTCACCATATTTATCCAAAAACTTTGTTGTTAATACATCACAACAGAGATCACCTTCAGGAAATCCATATTTCTTGATTATCTCGGCAAACCTCTCCTTGACATTGTCATTCTTACCGTCAAAATTATTCAATTCAATTTCCAATAATAATCCACGGAAAAGACCATGAAGGAAAACATTTGAAGTTCTTATACACAAGTTCCCATTCTCTAATTCATAGATTTGTCCACCATCTCCTTTAATTAACTGCCTTTGACTCCATAAACTTTGTAGCTTGGCACCAATAAATGCATCAAATCTATCATTAAGGCCAGTTGTTGCTCCTCTATGTAAATGTTCATTTGGTATACTCAATTCTGTAGGATGTCCCAATTCACTAATTTCTTCTTCAATGGAATTTGTAAACACACCAGCAGATCTACCGTTAATGAGAGTGATTGTTGAATCTGGTAAATAAGAAGGTGATAGGGTGTACAAATATTTTGATTCTGGTGCTTGCGTATGAGTATTTACTAATTCCATAGGAATTGAATATTGATTGTTCTTGAATATTTTGAAATTGAAACTCCATTTGCCTTTAGTCGTGGGTAATTCATTGGATATTTGATCGTGAAATTGTGTGATTGTTTCTGGTGTTGCTTTTTGCACTAGGAGAACTCTGTTCACATGTTAGTAGCTAAATTTCTCCTCTCCGATAAACAAATATCCTATCGGTACATACGCTGTAACCATTGTTGTTGTGTGGATACTATCTTGATTTGTATTGACCTGTTCTGAGTTCGAGGTTTGTTGTTTTTATTTTCATTTTTCATTTTCTCGCCATTCCGACACGACTAATTTTTTTTTTTTTTTTTCAGATCTTCTCATCTACATCATCGTTATTCGTAACTCTAACTACCAGTCTTGAGTCCTATTGTCACTACAACTTCCTGTGGATAACTATTTATTATGACAAATTCAGAAGTCGCACAAGAAGCCATTTTCATTGGCGCAAATAAACAGAATTATGTTTCTGACTATAACCCAGAGAACAATATTGTAGCCTTTGGTGCTGCCAATACAGTTGCTCTTTGGAAACCATTGGATTCTAACAATAATGGGGTTTATTATACTTTAAAGAAACATACTCAAGAAGTCACAGGAGTTAAATTTCTTCCGAATAGTCCTTACTTAGTTTCTATTGGTGAAGATCATATTGTAAATGTTTGGAAACAAAATGGAAATTTATATGAATATTCCCAATCATTAACTGAACATTCCCATTCTGTTACATGTATTGCTGTTATCAACGAGAAAGTTTTCATTACTGGTGGAGCTGATCATCAAATTATCATTTGGGTTTTTGATGAACAAAGTGGAGAATTCAAATTGGGAGAAAAATTTCAAGTCAAATCCAATTTCTTCCCATTGACTTTAGCTATTCAAGATATTGAAATCGATAACTATTTAATTGCCATTGGTGGTACCACCAACAACGTGTACATATACAACTTTGAATTAAAAGGAAATAAAGTATATGCTTTAACTAAAAGTGCAGAATTAACTGGTCATGAAGATTGGGTTAAATGTCTTCAATTTGTTACTGAAGTAACTCACAAGAATTATATTTTGGCAAGTGGAGCACAGGATAGATATGTTAGATTATGGAGATTAAAATTGAACGATTTGATTGATGATTCTGATGAGGACCCGACCAAATTAGTTTTGTTGTCCAATAAGCAATATAAGTTCGACTTAGCTAGTGGTTCCAGAGCAGCATTCAGTTTCGAAGCGTTGATCATGGGTCATGATGATTGGATCAGTGGATTACAATGGCACCCATCTTGTAAGGATCCAAAATCTGCAAACAGAAAATTACAATTATTGACTTGTACTGCAGATACTGCATTGATGATTTGGGAAATGGATTCTGATTCTGGTATCTGGGTTTGTGTTAATAGATTAGGGGAAATGTCTGTCAAAGGTGCATCTACTGCTACTGGTGCCTCCGGTGGATTCTGGTCCTGTTTATGGTTTATTGATTCAAATACAGAGGAACACTATGTCTTGGCCAGTGGTAAGACTGGGTCCTTTAGAGTTTACAAATCAGACAGCGAAGGAAAATCATTCGAAAGTACTTTGGGTATTACTGGTGCTGTTAAAGATATCACTGATATTAAATGGTCAATGGAAGGTGATTATTTCATTGCCACTTCTTTGGATCAAACTACCAGACTTTATGCCCCATGGAAAAAGAATAACTCTGAATCCTGGCACGAATTTGCCAGACCTCAAATCCACGGGTATGATATGATTTGTTATGATAATATCACACCAACAAAGTTTGTTTCTGGTGGTGATGAGAAAATCTTGCGTGTTTTCGAAATGACTAAATCCATCAGTAAGTTATTAGAAGGATTATGTGGTATTAAAGTTGTTGATGAAGCTGCCGAATTGCCTGTCACAGCATCCTTACCTGTTTTGGGATTGTCCAATAAGGCCGAAAACCAAATTGAACAAGGTGATCAACAAGATGAAGACGAAGAAAAGACACCAGAAACAGCTGATGATGTTTTAGCTTCCCTTGAACAACCACCAGTTGAAGAATACTTGCAAAGGTATACATTGTTCCCAGAATTGGAAAAGTTGTATGGACATGGGTATGAAATCAGTTGTTGTTCTACTTCACCTAATGGTAAGTTGATTGCCACCGCATGTAAATCCAATACTGCCAAACATGCTGTAATCAGAATATTCAACGTTTCAAAAGATTACCAACAAAGTCCACAGGTGCTACTGGGACATAATTTGACTATTTCAAGTCTTGAATTTTCACCGGATGGTAAATATTTATTAGCTGTTTCAAGAGATAGACAATTCAGTTTATGGGAAGTTGTCAACGAAGACACTGCTGAGTTTAAATTAGTGGAATTGAACACTAAAGCACACTCAAGAATCTTATGGGATTGTTCTTGGTTGCCTGTTAATAATTTCTTTACCACTGTTTCAAGAGATAAGCAAATCAAGTTATGGAAAGTTGTCGAAGACAAAGTTGAATTGGTATCATCCTCTAAATTGTCTGAACCAATTACATCTGTTTCTGTGTACAAAGGTGGTTTGGTCAATAACCATGCTGTCATTGCAGTTGGTTTAGAAGATGGTGGCATCGATGTTTTTACCGTAGATATGTCTAATCCCGAGTTTAAGTTGGTTCTTTCATTTGAAAAGGATATAACGCCTTCAGGCAGAATTGAAAAATTAAGTTTCAGTAACAAACTCCATAATAAGAGATTTCTCTTGGGTGTTGGAAGTAAAGATACTTCTGCTCGTTTGTATAGTATAGATCAATCATCTTTTGTATAATTTTTTTTTTTTCGTATAATACGTATGTCCATTTAAATCTGCAAGTGTTCTACATATGCTTTAAATTCGAGGTCTACTAATTTCGTAGGTTGCAACAACAGGACGATGGTCGGAGAAAAAGTTCCCATTGAACCAGTTACTGACAATTCCAAACAGCTTCAAAGAAACCCCAAAGCGGTTGGAAGCTTCATCTTTGGAAGATTCGTGACCAACATCAAATGTTGTATAGGAAGGTGACCAGATATAATCAATTCTAGAAACTGGTTCATTATCTTTATCAAAACCTGTGAATGAAGTATTATATCCGTAAGAATACTTTTTTCCTATCAATTTAAAACTGTCTTTGAATCCACTTGATTCTAAGATGGAATGAGGTTCATCTGTAGGTTCTGTGTTTAAATCACCAGCCAAGAATGATGGATATTCATTGTAATTCTTCAATTTATCCGCAATGAACAAAGAAGATTCTCTTCTGGCAACCACTCCACGATGATCATAATGGGTATTGAAAACATTGAATCTAATCAGAGGACTGCTTTTTGATTGGAAAGTGACCACTGTAACAATTCTTTCCAATGCTGCATCCCAACCTTTACTTGGTTTATCTGGCGTAGGCGATAACCAGAATGTTTTACTATCAAGAATATCAAACTCCAGTTTCTTATAAAGAATTGGAGCATATTCACCGCTTGTTTTTCCATCGGTTCTTCCTACACCAAAATAACTCCATTCTTCAAATTCATTCAATCCATTTAAAATATCCTGTAACTGGTTGTGTAAAACTTCTTGAAGACAAATAATATTAGCATGGCCCTGCGTAGTGTGGAATTGCATTGAATTCACACTTTGAATTTTTCTAATTTCCCAAGGTTGTTCATATTTATCTGGATGTCCTTTATTGTCAAAACGAATGTTATTGGTGTATATTCTTAATAAAAGTGGAGTTGCATCCAAATCCATTTTGCTAGACTGAATTAGTATAGTGACAATTATCAATGCAAGAAATAAAACTGGGAAAATAATAGCTAAGAATAGTTTCCTAGACTTGAAATTACAATTTCTCGATCTATCTGGACCGTCTGGTTTCAAAAGTGGTGTGTTTTCAGTAGACATTATAGCGTTAATAAAGAAGATGCAAGAATCCGTCCACTTGGTTTTCTTTTTTTTTTAAGGGGGGTGACCACCTTGAAAAAGGTTGCTGAGTGAAATTATATCGACGTTTCATTCTTGACACAAGAGACACGCCTTTGTTGAATGCGAAACGTGGAGAGGCGAAAGGGTGCGGAATTTTAGACACGTCGTGCGGGTGGCTAAAAATTGGAGAAAGACAATTAACCAATAGTTTATCCATCAGGAAATATATCCTTTTCATAACAGACAGAAATAGCTGATGCTATGTATTTGCACATATAGTCTACTTATAATAAAATACTGCATAATGTTTGCCAATGTATCTTGTTCAATAGATATGTAAGGGAAGATTTAGTCTTCCTGTAACAAAAATCCATGAATGAATAATCTTGTCTTGAATACTAGACAGGGTATCGTCTATTGAGATTACATTTCTGTCAATTTCCGAAACAGAAATCACAATTATTAGAATTATTTCCAAATCCAGTGTAACATAAAGGACCGTTAGATAGACTAGTCATACGTTATATATCAATATAGACTATTATTCACCAAATGTATTTTCCGTTCAAAAAGCTTAACTTAGATCTAGTGTTTACACATGATATCTTTAACTGTGTAGTCGGTAAAAAGAATTGGATATCATTTGTTACTATTTTCAAAACATACATTCATTAATTGAAAATATACAGGTTTTTCTTTCATTAAATTAAATTATACTGAACATCATGTATCAACAAATCAGGTATGCCACACTTGATCCAATTTCGTGGCTCACCTTTTAAATTTTAAGTAGTTTATCCAATGGTAGTCTTCTAACCCTCTATGTGCTTCTAAATATTGTCTCGCTAAAAGTGGGGCCATTTCCATCGCTTCGTGTAATGGTATCCAATCTCTACTAGCGCCACAAAACAATACGTGTACCGAAACTCCATTTGGTGACTTCTTGTGTCTTAATATTTGAATTATTGGTAAATTAAAAGTGTCTGGCATTTTTGTTTAGCTATTATTGTACATATAAATACAACTTATTAAAATAAAATCAAAAGGAAAACAAGATCAAGAAAATTTCTAGCTTATATATAATTTTTGTATTGAAGTTATATTTGTTTAGAGAACAGGTTATATCCACTTGTGTGTATTTTATATACAGATACATATTGGTATTTTTAACAAAGCTTAATATTCAGTTGCCAGATAAACTCAAAGTGGAGTAATCATCTAAACATGGTATGCTTTTTGTTGAAAAATGAAGTTACGCATAATTAGGACAATGAATAGTGCCAACATTATAGATTTACTTTCCTTTATTATTCATCTTATTCTTGTCTGTTGGTAACTTTACCATATCAAAAGAGGTCATCCATTAGTAATTGAAGTCAATCTACCTTCTTGTCATGCAAACTATGAATCATTTGTTGTCAATTCATTTAAATTAAACCTTTTTTTAATAATGACGTAGGTGTTGGAAAACAAGTCGAGTTTTGCTCTAAAAGTGGTCAAAGTATCATCCCATTTCTTGCAGAGTACACAAATGTGATTAATGATATAACAAAACTATGTCTTGTATATATGCTAGCTTGAACTTTGAACAAAAAAAAAAGGGGATGTACACAAGAGAAGCATTTAAGGTACTAGTTGAATACCATCCGGTTATGTTGGATTCGATATAGTATTATATCCTCTCTCATATCTGTTTTTATTTTTGATAGGTAAAAATACATGTACTATTATTGACTAAATACGCCTTACTAAGCAAATTAATTTATATTCAATCCCTAAATAGAATACACTAACAGCTTGGTTACTTAGGTGGTTTCTTGAGATAAGGAATTAACTCTGGATACTTCTTGAGGTATTCTTTACAAACTCTAGGTTGGAAATCCATAACAATATCTAATGGCATCCAATGCTGCAGATTATCAAAAAATGTGACCATGAGAACTACCCCATGTGGTCTTATTTGGTATCCATTCACCTCTCTAATCCCTGAATAGAAGGACATTGTTGTAGGAAGTTGTAGCTATTATCAACAAAGAATAAAATTCAATCTGGTCAACTAGTTCGAAAAAAAAATTGAACATATTCAAATCCAGAATTGATACCATTTATATATATTAATATCTTCAACCTACAATAAGTTTTACTCCATAACACCTCATTGATTTGCCTTCATAGTTTGTTATATGTCGCCCCCTAAAAACAAGGAGATGTATATGTTGGTGTTGTATTAGAAGTATTCAACAATTTTTATAAACTCAATTTTTATGACAAAACAAACCATGAGACTATTTGTATCAGAAGTAATTTAAATTAATGTTAATATTCACAATAAATATCACCCATAGTTTTTAATTTGTATTTTTGATGTTCTCCTCCCATTTTTTCTTTCCCCATATCGTCCAAAAGGACTGCCACCAAATCCATTCTAACTTAAAAAATAGAAAAATAATTAGGTACTAAAGTTTGTAGGTGTTCCTAAGATTGCTAATTAATATATGATGTAATCATAATTTAATATTTTAAGTAGATAAAACAATACTTTAATAATGAATAAAATCTCTAGTCACTATAATTTAATTGTTTTAATTCAATTAAAGGATAGACAAAAATATCTTCTTCTTTTGTCAAGAAGACACTTTACTGCTTTTCAAGTTAATAATTCTAATCCCGGTCCATTGTTTCCTCTATCATTGTATTTTCTATTCTAAAGCTAACGGTAAAATTTAAGTTAATTAAATGGTACATCCAACACGTATTCGTAAGTCTAAGATTCTTGAAAAAAAGCTTAAAGTTCAAGTATGATTGAACTCCTTATTCAGTGGCAAAATGAAGATTTCTTGATGGTTTTCACTAAAAATAAGGGGCAAAATATATGTTATTCAAATAAATTATTCATACCTTTTATTATTTGCTATTCCACAGTTTGAATATCTTTGGTACTTTTAACGGGGCTGGTCAAGCGTATACAATTGGATTATCTAAGCAGTTAAATTTTTGGTTCACACACGACTAGATGCCAAAATTTTGACCTGAATCTTATTTCCCCGTACAAAATATAACAAATACTCTGTTTTCAATTGCACTGAACTTGTCCATACCTCAATTAGTACTATCGAAGTCATATATTCTGTTATGCAATTGCATAAATTTGTGACTATTCATGCAGTAAAAGATTGGTTTCGACACATAAAGCTGCAAGCACTTTTGAATTCATTGAATTACAATACGTATCTGTTACTACTTTCTTATTGTTGGTCATATTCAGATGTGAAAGTTACTCAATATATAATCTATCATCTACAAATTAAGTAACTATGATATTTTGTTTTAAATTTACTTAGTTTTTATAAAACCTGCAAGAGCCTAGTTTACGAGTGATGAAATTTAGAAAACAATAAAGATAAATTTATATTCTAAAATACTGAAAATATGTAGAAGATAAAAAAATAGGAAGCAAGCAACGATTTTTCCAATAATAGAATTCAAGGAAATACAAAAACAGTTATCTTCATTTATAAGGTATCAAAGTAGTAGCATTTACATAACAGTACAGTTGGAAGCCATGTATCCTCTACCATTCAAGACACGAATAACAGCGTTATCCTTAGAAGCAGCAGAAGCGGATTGAGTTTTAGCGTTAGCGTTGTTGTTAGTTTGTTGAGCAGCCATTGTTGATTATTTCTTGTTTGATTACTGATGATAAATTAGAAATAGCACAGGTTGGCACCCGTAGAGACTCAATTATATACTTTTCTGATTTGCATCTAATTCCATGGTTCTTGTCCGAAGAAGCCTATTGGTTGCAAATTTTTTGTCACCAGGGTTGCATTTTTTTATACTATGGTTTTAATGCAAACTCAAAATTTCCTTATTTGTCGATGACAATGAAAATGTGTTTCATTAATGTAAAACAAATTATTATTATAGTCATGGACAAATACTAAGTTACACGCCATCTATTAAGAGTATGAAAAGGCTCAAAGTAAAATAATCGTTTAGTAACTTGAAAACTGTACTGCCAGGGAAAGTACGCAAATGAACGAACATTATTAAGAATAACAATAATTAAGTTTCAGAAACTTATTACGGAAGTATAAAACGTTTGGAATCAGTCGATTATTACTGCTAAATTTTATGGCAAACTATAAATAAACTACTTGAAACATATTATAGAAAATCAAGTTTGTGTCTATGGATATTGTATACATTCTAGCAGTACAAAAGGTGGAATTATATTCACTACATTATTTAATACTTGGTATATTCTATTGATTTATGCATATATCTGTATCAGAATATTGATAGTATTCAATGAGCTATCAATATTATGTAAATAAATGGTATTAATTTTGCTTTTCATAAGACGTCTCACAAAATTTGTATAAATTTATCAATAATTGTGCTATCTAGCCCTCTGAAAATTATATCATCATAATAATCATATGTTTATCATCATATTAAGAAATTTGGATATTGATAATTCACAATATTGGTGTATATAGTGTTTCCAAATGTGTACACAGTGATCTCAATTGGATTATTTCCCTAAATTTTATTTTGATTCAGACACGAGAATTGACTTGAACCTCATTTTACCATACAAAATGTAACAACTGTTATAGTTTTGATAAGTTAGATTAAATAGAAGTGAATAATGATGAGATACATTATAAATATGAATTTTATATAATAATTAATCAAAAATACCAACATATCCCACTTTGAATTGTGATTAGAGTAAACTCTTCTATTGAGTGAATCGGGTTAGTAGATTTGTTATGTTGCGAGAATTGTTCATATTTTTGTAATGATACAGAAAAAAAGAATCACTTTAGACACTCTTGAACAATTTCTTTTTGACATATATTCTATAATCCATTTGAATATAATGGGAATCAATCAAGATAATCAATTTGACGCAATTCTGAATAAGGAAAGACACATAACAGTAGATTATATTCATCAATTTGATGGCGGTAACTTAGAATTCTAAGTTCCGAAACTAAATATATATATTTATTGAAATATTCCATCTTTGAAACCATATTTTTGAATGTCACTTTTTGTTGTACATTTATATGTTCCAGTGATTGTGCCATATATCTGTGTGTCACAATGTTCCATCCATTAAACCATTGATTTGTATGTTCCTGATTTGGTGCGCATTTGTATGTACAAATTTTCCCTCCATATATACATATATTCGAATGTTCCGTCCATATATCCATAGATTTATATGTTCCAAATTTGTGGAATATTTGAATGTTTTTGGAAAAAGTAGCATTGCGATCTCTGTTTTCTATGGTCGTCACAGTGCGACATGCAAATGTTCCACGATTTGCAACATTTGTCACTTCTAGAACGATTTTTGCAACTCTGAAAATGGTATATGATTTGCAGTAATAAATTATCTTATATATGTTCATTCTGGGTCATCTGGACAAATATTGGAGGAGTTATCTAACAATCTTACTATTGGAATTTGAAAGTATCTTTTTTTTATCGGGAATAATAATTTTTCTTAATAAGTCAATAAGTACGTTATTCAGACCGCTCAAATTGTATTCATTGGAATATTCATGCAAATAGCTTCATTTATATACTATTATCATGTTCAATTTACAGTTTTTAAACCATCTGGTGCTTCCAAAGGGGTTCATCAGCAACTCAAGTGGTTTATTCCCGTGAAATTCAAATCGGTTCACACACGAAAAAATCTCCAAAATCACTTGAATCTCTTTTCCCCATACAAAATTCAACTGATTATGTGTTTTCAGTTGTATTGGTTGGAAACATGATCCATTGTGGGTTTTATGCATTTAACTCAATGATATAATGAAATAATAACATAATAGATCGTCCTGGTAAGTACTAATAGTGGTGGTAATGGAACAGAACCCGATTTATGTATTATATATTTCACTCTTTCTGATATTAGAATTCTTCTTTTTTCTTCTTCAGATTCGTTCGTACGAACCATGGACCTAAATTCAAGAGTTTGCAGAGTTTGTGCGTCGAGAATAGGTTGAGCATAACTAATAACCAATCTCAATTGGTAAGTATTTGTAATGCTGATTCATTTCAAACCATCTACTACTAATACTTTATTCAAAAGGTAAATTTTTTCTTCCAAATCTACCTACAGTCCACCCCTTTGGAGAATGAAGTACATACTGGATTTTTATTACCATACAGTATAGTTTCATTAAATGCCGCTGATGTATATTTGTTACTATTTTATATATAAAGATAGTCTATAAGAGCATTCATAGTATTCCACTATATTGTTTATCAATATTATTGTCTAACAAAAATATGATGAAAGCTGTTACCAGTCAACTGATGTTGTTGCAAGATTTTGGAAAAATAGGTGTATTAATAAAGTTGCGGGAGTCTTTTAAAAATAACCTAAAGTGAGAAACACCGATGTTCTTTTAGTTTGTTGAAAACCTCATTATGTTGCTGAAAGGTGGCAACGTCATAAGGTTGCCTAAAGTTGCCAAAACATGGAAAAAAAGAAACCTCAGTAATTTTTAGAGAATTTCCAAAAATGCGACGACAGGAAATTATTCTCCTTATTCTATAAACTAAAGCAATTTCATAAAGTTGTCCATGTATTACTAGATCTATCAATTCTAGCTCGATTCTCGTCGTTTGGACCACATGATGTTATTTATATCAGTGCTTAATACTGTCACACTAACTTCTGAGCCAATACAATGAAAACTGGTGGAGTTATCTATCAAACCTTACTCTTCAAAAATCAAAGTATCTTTTTTTTATCGGGAATTATAATTTTGCTAAGTAAGTCAATAAATATGAGTCTGACCTCGTTGAAAATGGTTTGATTGAAATATCCATACAACGTAATACATATCTATATACATTGAAGCTAGCGATCCCTGTTGTTGGTGTATCTGGTATTCCCAAAAGGGTTCATCAGGGTCTTGATTGATTTATTTCCGTAATTTTCAATTGGTCTATGCACGACAAAATTGCAAGTTTTGACGTAAATCTCTTTATGCAAATAGAAAAATGGGAGCATCAACCACTGATTCGAAGTGAATACAAATCAGTTATTATAATAATTTACCATCTTTAATATCTAATATTTATTTATTATTATAACAGAAAGAGTGTAATTGTTGTTCACTTTTTACGGCTTGTATTAGATTATTAATTTTTCGCTATAATTCTTCACTAAATAATGAATCGTAAAAATCTACTTCTTGTAGTAAATGTATAGTTACATAACATTTTTGCTTTCTTTCAACATTAGTTGTATATATACATTAATTGTCAAACTCCATTATGGCGAGATATTTATAGGGCAAACCTTTAAAATAGTATATGTTTGATAGCTAGTCCATAATTTCTGCCTGGCCCTTCTGATCACCAACGTTATATATTTGGCTACCTGTGATTTCTCCAAAATATCGTGATTTGTATCATTAAAACTACTCTAAAGCTATACTATGGTATTCGCTTCTATTACAAACCAAAATTACATCACACAAAAACGCGTGTTCGAATTAATTTTCCTAGAGGTAGTGCGCGTTATACCAAAGGAAAAAAAAAAAGAAATCATCATCAATGATTATGAAGAAACAATATTAAGGAAAAAAATACCGATCAAACAGATATACCTACAACCATTCGATATTATCTAACAATGAGTTCAAGAAATAAGATTAGTTTACAAGATCTAGATGATTTTGTTGACGATGACAATAATGAAGAATACAACGAAAACTATCAACAAGATGCTGATTTTTTTGATCCTAGAGTTGGTGATGACAGTACTGGTCAAAACACACCAGTTTTTGATGATGGAGAGATGAAACACGTTGTTAATCAAGTGGTTAGATTAGCATTAGCTAAAGAGTTAAATGGGAAAAAATTAAGAACAGATCATATTGCTAAAGCTATCAAGCACAATTTTGGTAGAAAGGTAACTGGTAATGTATTAATTAAAGAAGCAAACAAAATTCTTCAAGAAGTTTATGGATTATCACTTGAAGATGTATCATCGAGCACAGATAAACAGAAAACAAAACCCGAAAGTGATCAACCAGCTACAAAGATGAGAAAAACTAGTGGAAAAGGGCCATATGTAATGGTTAGCACTTTACTGGTTCAATCAAGAAATATATTAGGAGAATTATGGAATAAAGATTTACGAATAAGTTTCAAGAAACCAGATCTTACCAGTAAAGGGTTTTTCTTACCATTATATGAAAAAACTCCAGCTCCAGGATCACATTATGATTTGGTTAAAACTGGGATTATGTTGTTGATAATTTCCATGATTATACTAAATGAGAATCATATCCAAGAAACTATATTGCTCACGAAATTAAAAAAATTTGGTATTTCAGATAACCTCAATCAAAAGAATAGTAATATTAATATGAATTCGAAAGATTTACTTAATGATCTAACAGATAAGGAATATTTGCTGAGAAAGAAATTAAAAGGAAGAACCGAACTGGAAGATATTCACGATTATTCATTGGGTAAACGATCATTAGCTGAATTTACACCACAAGGAGTGTTTGAATATATCAAGATCATTTATGGCGATTCTTATAATAGCACGATTGCAGAGAAAACATTAGTTACTATTGAAAAGGCATATGGTGTGGCGTTGAATGAAGCCGTCGATAATAATAATAATAATAACAATGCTGACACAAATGAAGAGCAAGCGGAAGAATAAGTACAAGGTAAACTTTTAAAAAGTGGGGTAATAGACAACTTAAGTAGCGGATATAGTAGGCGGACTTAAACCCTTTCCAGAACTTCTTTGCATATGAAATTATTTTCCGCTTGTAGTTAAGGGGACTGAAGTATCACGTGCAAAAAATATTTGTATACCGCCCCCACAAAACTATTTGACACCATTATTCTGTGTCCCGTTAGAGTTTGTCTCCACCCCCTTGCTTTGTTGGGTAGTAATTGTTAGCTTATCATTGGAGTTTATATGTATGTCATGTTTATTCAATGCTTCGATGGGGGGGTTGAGTAGAGTAAAACCCCAAAAATAATGGTGGTGGTGGTGGAAGCGGTGGTCGGTGTAGAATTCTGCTTTTGTCTCACTCTAGCTCTCAGTGAATAAATGATCCGATATCGAAATTGCACCGATAAATCCTCCTGAGATAAAACTCTATTAGACGAAAAGAACGGGCAGTTATATATACAATAATAATTATAGAGATGAAATTTGGTCTAAGTTGGTACACATTACCTGACTGTCAGAAATGATACATATTTCAAAGTCAGTATGGTCCCAGTATCGTAATACATAAACGACGTGGATCCCGTAATTGAACATCAGAAGAGGAACAAAAAAAAGAATAAAAAATTTCATACGACAATCTTCAAACGAACTGAACGAGAGAAAAAATAAAAAAAAAGATTTTAAACATTTCAAATTTCCAATTTTTCTTTGTTTTTTTTTATTTCTACCTTTTATTCTTTTTCTTTTCTTGATCCATTACTGCTCTATCAACTAAGACTATTGTTTCAATCGCTCAAGTCATGGCATTAGATAAGTTAGATTTATATGTTATTATAACATTGGTGGTTGCAATTGCAGCTTATTTTGCAAAGAATCAGTTTCTTGACCAACAACAAGATACCGGGTTCCTTAATACTGATAGTGGAGATGGTAATTCAAGAGATATCTTACAAGCTTTGAAGAAGAACAATAAAAATACGTTATTATTATTTGGATCCCAAACAGGTACAGCAGAAGATTATGCCAACAAATTGTCAAGAGAATTGCATTCAAGATTTGGTTTGAAAACCATGGTTGCTGATTTCGCTGATTATGATTTCGAAAACTTCGGAGATATTACTGAAGATATCTTGGTTTTCTTTATTGTTGCTACTTATGGTGAAGGTGAACCAACCGATAATGCTGACGAATTTCACACTTGGTTGACTGAAGAAGCTGACACCTTGAGTACTTTGAAATATACTGTTTTTGGTTTGGGTAATTCAACTTATGAATTCTTCAATGCTATTGGTAGAAAATTTGACAGATTGTTGGGAGAAAAAGGTGGTGACAGATTTGCTGAATACGGTGAAGGTGACGATGGTACTGGTACTTTAGATGAAGATTTCTTGGCCTGGAAGGATAACGTGTTTGATTCCTTAAAGAATGATTTGAATTTTGAAGAAAAAGAGTTGAAATACGAACCAAATGTTAAATTGACTGAAAGAGATGATTTATCTGGCAATGATCCAGAAGTCTCCTTGGGTGAACCAAATGTCAAATACATTAAATCTGAAGGTGTTGACTTAACTAAAGGTCCATTTGATCATACTCATCCATTTTTGGCTAGAATTGTTAAAACTAAAGAATTGTTTACTTCTGAAGACAGACATTGTGTTCATGTTGAATTTGATATTTCTGAATCAAACTTGAAATATACCACCGGTGATCATCTTGCAATCTGGCCATCTAACTCTGATGAAAACATTAAGCAATTTGCCAAATGTTTTGGTTTAGAAGACAAACTTGATACTGTTATTGAATTGAAAGCTTTGGATTCCACTTATTCCATCCCATTCCCTAATCCAATCACTTATGGAGCTGTTATTAGACACCATTTGGAAATTTCAGGTCCTGTTTCTAGACAATTTTTCTTATCTATTGCTGGATTTGCCCCTGATGAAGAAACTAAAAAGTCATTTACTAGAATTGGTGGTGATAAGCAAGAATTTGCTAGTAAAGTCACCCGTAGAAAATTCAACATTGCCGATGCTTTATTATTTGCTTCCAACAACAGACCATGGTCCGATGTTCCATTCGAATTCCTTATTGAAAATGTCCAACACTTAACTCCTCGTTATTACTCCATTTCTTCTTCCTCATTAAGTGAAAAGCAAACCATTAATGTTACTGCTGTTGTTGAAGCCGAAGAAGAAGCTGATGGAAGACCAGTTACTGGTGTTGTCACCAACTTGTTGAAGAATATTGAAATTGAACAAAACAAAACTGGTGAAACCCCAATGGTTCATTATGATTTGAATGGTCCAAGAGGCAAATTTAGCAAGTTCAGATTGCCAGTTCACGTTAGAAGATCTAATTTCAAATTACCAAAGAATAGCACTACCCCAGTTATTTTGATTGGTCCAGGTACCGGTGTTGCACCATTGAGAGGTTTTGTTAGAGAAAGAGTTCAACAAGTTAAAAATGGTGTTAATGTTGGTAAGACTGTATTGTTTTATGGATGTAGAAATTCCGAACAAGATTTCTTGTACAAACAAGAATGGAGTGAATATGCCTCAGTATTGGGAGAAAATTTCGAAATGTTTAATGCCTTCTCAAGACAAGATCCAACTAAGAAAGTTTATGTTCAAGATAAGATTTTAGAAAATAGTGCTCTTGTTGATGAGTTATTATCTAGTGGAGCAATTATTTATGTTTGTGGTGATGCCAGTAGAATGGCTAGAGATGTTCAAGCTGCAATTGCCAAGATTGTTGCCAAAAGTAGAGATATCCACGAAGATAAAGCTGCTGAATTGGTTAAATCTTGGAAAGTTCAAAATAGATACCAAGAAGATGTCTGGTAAGGAAAATATGAACATTTAATTAAAGTTAAGATTAGTTTTGGTTAATATTTTTTTTTTTTTTTTAGTGATTGGGATATGTTTTATTTGACGTATGTATATTTCATGAAATATATAATTGACACATATGTATATATGTACTGAATAATAATAAAAAAAATGACAATATGAAAGATTAATGATTTCTACTCTTTGGCTTGCACTTTGTCGTCATTGTTGTTGGTTCTGCCTGGATATTTAGTACAATATCTCCAATTTGGATTGGAACTATTGTATATGGCTTGTAAATCATTTTCAATTTTCAACCAATATTTATACTTCATTTTGGACTTCAAGTCCAAATCGTAAATATTACAAGTAAGTAAAAATTTTTCACCGTCAACGATATAAACATTATTAATATTATTATGGGACGTATGAAGATGGTTGTTTTCATTGAATTTTTCAAATTTTAAGAATAATCCAACATCTCTTAATGTCATAATTAATGATAAATTTGAACTAACATCATCTGAACTAGTTAAATTTTCAATTAAATCATTTTTATTATTAATTTTTTGATATTTTCTTAATTGTTGAAAAACATTATTTTCATTATTCAAATAAATTTTAAATAATTTTTTCAAAGGAATCAATTTTTCAATTTTATCAAGTATATCAACAGGAATTGGTTTAAATAAATCAATTAAAGCCTGATCTATAGTTTCAGGATATAATAAATCTAATGGACAAAAATGTCTAGGAACATTTTTCAATTGGTTTAATGAACATGTACGACAATAATTTGAATTATAATTATCATACAACCATTTTGGTTTGATCTCAAATATGACAGAACTTATACCATCACAATCTTGAGTACTATCACCGTCTGATATTGAATCAGATGGACATTTTTCATAATATAATTGACATTTTTTAGATAAACTCAACTCTTCGTAATTCCCGTCAAGGATATTTGGTAATAAAAGACCATATCTTTCTCTAATCATTAAATCATGACCTTGATTATTTAACTTATTGATAAATTCAGAAGTTAACACTATTAATTGAATATCAATGATTTGTTGAGGAAATAAATTCTTACATTTCAATTCAATAAAATCATATAATTCACAAGTTGATATATATTCTTGTTCTTCTTTCAATAATCGAATTCTTAATAATTTATGTTTTAAATAATCATTAGTTCCAATATACTTGAATAAAATATTAGCTGCTCCTTTAGCAAAATATTCCCAATCTTCTGGTTCAGTGATCTTAGATATCTCCATGATGATATAAATGACTCGACTCTACCGTGGCTGGATCAAGCACTGGTTGATTTCAACTTGGTGATAATGATCAGTCGTCAAACAGCAAAAAAAAATTATAAAGCGCAGGGTCAAACTGAAATTTTCTTCCACCTCCCTCATAACGAGCAGACAAAAAAAAAAAAAAATATGTGTGTCGTGATTCAGCTGTCTAATTTATTTAGGATCCGGTAGCAAGTTTAACGATGTCTTTTGGGGGTAGTAGTTGTTACAAGTCGGCCCAATTTGGAGGCGATGTCTACGCCCATTATGTGATATTGTTCAAGTCGATCCTCGCCCCAACCCCTATGTGTGTTTGTGCCCCCCTATTTGGTCTCAAAACCTTTTAAAACAATCGATATGCATCATTACACAATTAATTGGCTATTACGTAATCTATAAAAATGATTTGATTTCTTTGTTCGTAAATAATTTATTATTATTAGTCACGTGCTTATTATTCATTAGAATCTTAACTGGACCTTTAATCTTCATAAATATTGGGTTTCTTCTTAATAAAAACCCTTCAGTGTTGTAAAATAATTTGGAATAGATATATTGATAGCTTTTGATTACCCAATTCATCAGTGATTTCATATATTCATTTTGAGAAATCATGTCATTTGTAGTCGATAATAGATTTTGATATTTAACTTTCAAATTTTGAACCATGCTCTTTACGGGATCCAACAATTTATTTCTAATTCCGTGAGTCAATGGAAGTGAAGGTAATGATGGGATTTGTGGAAGTTTAAATTCAAACAATTTATCATGTGGGATCAATTGAAAGCTGACGTCATTAATATTGTTACCATTAATGGCAATTAATGAATTTGGATTAATTAAGATTTCTTCATTTGCATTTAAATTCAATTCAATTACATCATTGCAATTTCCTCCATTAATTAATATATAACCAGTTCCTTTGACTTGTAAACTTTTAAACTTTTGTAGTATCTCAACTGGTTGAAAATCCAATTTAAAATTTTCTATCCAGCCTACTAAATTTTCATCTCTAAGAAAAATCCAAGGAGATTGGCTTTTATTCAATTCAATTAACTTATAGTTATTTCCTTGTATTAACAAATTTAAATCGTTATCATTATTAGTTATCAATTCTTGATATTCAATTGACCCACTAATAGGAATGTATTTATTTTTCACTTGTAAATCTAGATTTTCTGTAACACTACCATTGATTCCAATAATTGAATTTGAATTGAATTGGATATTTAAATTCGATGATGATTTAGGTATAACCACTTGTAACAAGTTCCCATCGTTACCAATAGTTTTAAATTTAGGTAATTCAACAAAGGGACCGGCTCCTGTTCCTAATGGCTTATCGATATATATCGAGTTCGTATTGTTACTCGTAACAGATGGTATTGTGCTCGTAGTGAGATTTGACGTGACCAGTTTGTTAAACTTCTTGAATAGATATTTAGTATTTCTCTTGTACATTGTTGATGTGGAGTTTATAGTTGGAAAATTGTGGGAAATAACTAGATGTATTACACTGACAGTGATGAAATTTGATTGGTTGAGAATTTTTTTTTTCTTTTCTCTCTATTATTATTTCTCATTCGGTTTCATTCAATTTCAATTTGAAATTCACGTCCCCCTCGGCGCGTGGAGATTTTTTTTATTTTTTATTAGTTGCGGGTTTGACTATTGAATGTTATGACCGCGCCCTGTACCACGTCCTGTCCACCGTCACTGTTACTGTCATCGCGAACCCGCACCACTGTTTCAAATGTTTAAAACAACCACATCATCAATGAACAACCAAAATTAGAGTTCCAATTCGATATTGAAATTCAAAGTTATAACTTTAACTCATTTCATTATCATTTTCTTGTTTGATATCTTTATTACAGCTCACAAAACTTGTATACTTTAAAAAAAAAAAATACAAAAACAGCTGCTATAAACGAAGAGGAAGAAAGACAAAAAAAAAAAATTATCATACGAACATGTAACAAATTCAACAAAGTTAAGGGCATTTAGATCTTAAACATTTACTTAGACGGGGAGGGACACAGAGAAAATAAGAGAGATAGAGACAATGGTATGATATGTAATATATATATTAATGCAAATCTCTCCTTCTTCCTCCCTCCTCGAATTTCCCCTTACTTTAATTTTTCTTTTATTTTATTTATTTTTTTTTAGTTAAATATCAATTCTTATTATTTATAATCATTCTTGAAATAATAATAGAAATTCAAAATAATGGCTTTTGGTGAAGGCAAGATTTATAGCGGCAGCAATAGTAAAAATGTTATTAAAATAATCAGATTTCTACATAATGATCAAGTTCATGTTCTATATAAAAATGGTTCTCAAGGCATTGAAATGAAGAAGGAACTTAAAAAGGCTCAACCAGAATTATATAATGAATTTTATAAAGCATATAAAGAATGTCCCAGAAAACATCAATAACATTTAAGATGAGAGGGCTTATAAAGTGTGTATACATACTTGTGTGTGTGTGTGTTTAATTATTTTTATGTTGGTGATCTATATATATTTTTCCTTTCCTTTATAAGTTAAATAGCTTAGACGGGTAATATGATGTTATGTGATATGTAATAAGTCGATTAATTGTACTCCAAGTGGTTGTTAACTCTAACTTAGTATATAAAAGTTATTATCTATAATGCTGACCATCCAGTTATGGATACTACATATATAAGGACATCAAACTATCGACTATTTTCCATAGAATTCAAAATGAAATATTCAGGTTAAGTTGTAATCATAAAAACATGGCTAAGGAGAAGGTAGAAAAGAAAGAAAAGGTGGATAAGAAGGCCAAAGTTGAAAAAACAGAAAAGAACAATAAGAAAGCGAAAATTGATACGAAATTGACGGTTCAAAAGAAAGAGAATATCGATAATAAGGGGAAGCCAGATAAAACGGTACCAAGAAAGGTACCTAAATTGGAAAAAATCATTAGCCATGAATGGGGACCAGGTAAGCATCTTTATTTGAAAGTTGTGTATGATAATGGCCTTCTTCAATTACTTCCTGTTGCAATTGTTAACAAAATGAAACCTGATATGGTTAAAACTTATCTTAACAAGAACCTCCCAAGCTATATACATGAGATAAAAGATGATGATCAAGTTGGTTCTAGTTCTGGAAGAAAAAGAGAAAGGTCAGAATAGTTAAACAGTATGAGACACTGTAACATGAAATATAATTAAACATTCCTTGATCTAAATTTAATAGTCTTCTTTTTCTGTTTGCCCCCCTGAATAAACGTACCTTTATTATTTAATCAAATTTAAAAGAAATCCCGAGGAAATAAAAAGTTAACACAAAATCCAAATATCTGGGGTAAATTTAGTGCCACTAAAAAAAATAAACTGCAACGTCAACTCTGTAATTTGAATCAGTTAAGATTTAAATACATGATTGTTGGTATTTTTAGCTTAAGATTATACCATAACAAGCAAATCAAAGTTTTTGTTGTTTCTATTTTCATGTTTTCAATTTATATTTAAAGTTGGTGTTACTCCTCATTTATACAATTAAGCTTTTGACGAAATGGAGGAATCATGACTCACGATGACATCATAGTTTCTTAAGCATGAGAATTTAATAGTTTTTGGTGAGTATCATTGGATGCATGAAGTCTCTATGTATTATTCAAAATACTCTAATAATTGTTATTTCCATTAAAGTTGAATTTTCGTTTAGACAATTCCAAAAAAGATCTTAGTAACAAATTCAACACCTGGACCTATACGAAATTGAAAAGACAACTTAAGGCTATATTATCCAGAATTGATTCTCTTGGTTCTTTTGTTGTACAAATGAATGACCAGGTTGTACAAATTGATTTATCAAGAAACTATTTTAACAAACTGAATAGTGGTGAATATATTGACACTAATTACAACCCCGGACAACTCTATCTAATATTAAATACAGACCCTGTTTCTTTAATCTGCAAGATACCAATACCAGAGTAACTAAATCGTATGGTGCGTGAATTAAAAATAAACAATTGATATTATCACAGCTATATCGATAGTAATTTCTTGGTTCATTCTAAGTCAATTAGAAGAATATATCACTTTCAATATTTCTTTATCATCTTTCAAGAAATTGAAGTATCATGGTTCATCAACGTAGTAAATTCAACTTTGTGTAACAAATTGTTATTAATCATACACATATGAATCTATATAATATTTCAATATAAACATTTAAGTATATTTACAACTACTTTAAAACAACAACATTAAGTCTAAGAATTGTAAAATCGATAATCTCTGATATTTATTTACGTATTTAAATATGACTATATTTCTTTTTTTTTTTTGGTTTTTCCCAATTAGTTGATTATTTGTCCAAGCCATGACCTCAAACTCATCCTATGGATATAGTGCACCAATTGAAAGAATCTTAAGATTTGAAAAGAGTTCCTTAGGAGTTTTTCTTTTAGTTAAATTTGCTGACGGTCAACGAAGTTGGTTACCTTTACATGTTGTAGTTGAATTAGCTCCTGAACTGGCGAATATATATTTAAATAGATTTCCTGATTTATATCGGTATCATAGACTTCATTGGAAGAAGAAAAACTAAGGTATTATGCGATGTAATTTTTTGTTTTTATTATTTCAGCAATTATATATTCATGTAGAGAATTAATGATGTTTTGAATTAACTCGATTGTATTGCCGTGGTTTAATTGAAGAAGTACATAATGTGTGTTGGATTAATTTGCCATATGCTGTCAGATTTCATTGTGTGAATTTGTGTTAAAAATTCCAGCCAATTGTTGCTACCAGGGTAAGATAAACAGGTTTGCATGTCATAGGGTTACATCATTAAAGCACAAATATCACAAAACAGCTATGATATTGCAACTGATAGCATTAGTCATCGGATTGAATTTACAACAATAAAATAAAAAAAACGAAAGAAATGGAAATTATATTCGGTTACGAAAGAAAGACCTAATTTTTTGTGAAAGATAATCCACCACTAGACGATTCAAATATAGAAAGTCAATATCATATATCAATTTGTTTTTTGTTGCTCCCCCCCAAAAAAAATTGAATATATTCTTGTGATAAAAATTTATAGTTTAAGTTTATTAAAGAAATATATGTATTACGATTTTTGGTTTTTGGTTTTGTTGTTATAAATCATTCATGCTTGTATTTAAAGCTACACGTGTAACTATAATATTCTAAATCCAAAAACTATTTGACTAAATAAAACCTCTCCTTTCAGATAAAATATATTTAAACAAATTCATTTTCTTAAGTTGATATTATTATTTTTTTTTAAAAATTAACAATTGAATTATTAATAGCTAATCATTAATCATGTCTAATAGATATAGAAAACTTGAAAGTATATGCAAACATGAAAAAACATCAGCAGGTGTTTACCTTCAAGTTTTATATCAAGATGGTCATAAAGAATGGATACTTTTACATGTTGCATTAGCAATGGATACAAGAATAACTAATGCTTACTTAAATAAACATCCTGGTTTATATCATTACCATCGTTCACGTTCGAGACGATCTTGTTAGTACATAACAAGAAAATTCCACAGTCAATGGGATGGCTTGGTGATGATTGGTATTGTATACTTTTGAGTAGCGTGGCATATAGTGTATAGTAATAATTAATGATGATTCTGATGTTTTACTTATTTACACCTACGATATATGTAACTTATAGAAGAGAAGTTATATGGAAAATTCCCCCCAAAAAAACCTAGGTTTATTAAGAAATTAAATTATGAACAAAGTTGCTTCAAAATTACCATGAAATGAATTAACCAATTTTATTTTGTTCAAAAACTGTGATGATATCTCCGTGTCCAGCAGGGGTGATCAACACAACTGTGGTGTTGTGTGTAAATACTCCTGTGTCTTCAATATACTCAGGTATTATAATCTAGGTTTTTCTTTTGCAGCAACATGATTAAGTGTAATCAACAAATTAGTAGGCTAATTAATTCGAAATAATTTGGGATTATCACAACAGTGGTTGAGAATAACTATTCAATTCTTTATAATAGTTACTAAAATTTATATGCAATGACTAAAGGGTGCTATTGATTGTTTCATTCATATCTATGGATGATTCATATCTGCCTAGAAGGGTGCATTTTGTAATACTTATCTCGTATCCTTCATTCAAAGTTTAATCAAATGAAACTAATCTCTCCTAAAATATAAGCTTGAAGATATGACCTTGTAAGATATTTGAACAACACTATACGACTTCAAACCAATTTGAAAGACTTTATTATTCATTTGTATATTTTAAAGTATACAATCAAGTTTACTTTTAATTTGGATTTTCAAACAAAAAGTATTACTACAAAGAAATAAATACGAGTGCCTGCTCCCATTGGATTATCAATTATTGTTAGTGAAGACAAATAAAGATAGGTGGACAGTTCTTGTATATTTTTCATGTATTCTTGGTCAACAGAGTCCAGATATGTTATCTAAGAGATCAAAAGGATGTGAGATTAATATGATAGAGGAATATCAAACTTAATATTAATTATTAGATTGTATAATAATAAGGGATATCCCCTAGAAGTTCAAAATTTTAGCTATAATGAATTTTCCATTTAAAATAAGAATTTCAAGAATTAAGATTTGTTATAGAACACATTTATACTAATTGAACCAAGTATAACACTGTATCACATATTAGGATAAGGGGATATGTTTTGAATTGGATTTATGTATATATTGAATGAAAAATGTTTCAACTTATTGAAAAAATACCATTGTATTCTTCATTATTTGAATATACAAATATCAACTATTTAAATATGAGTCAATTGCCACGTATATATGAATTACCCATGGTTAAAGTTAGAAAACATAGAAAAACTTTGAATGGTGTTTATCTTCAAGTATTATTTTCAAATGGTTCAAAAGAATGGATGACGTTATACCTTGCAATGGATTTGGATGCAAACTTAACAAATGAATATTTGGAAAAATTTCCAGAATTATTACCTTATCATGAAACTCATTATGGCTGAGTTATACTTATCTCATTCTATGAAATCCATATACAATTGAATTTGCGTTGTTATCGGGAAATGTTTATGTTGTCGTACCTCCTCAAGAAGATAAGTAATACCAAACGATGTTATTATTTTTCATTCAACTGACATCAGTCATAAAAACTATTATTCGTCTACTAAAGGAAGCTAAAGTTAAACTTTTATAGGTTTGTTTACAGATGTGTACTGATCAGTCTCAAGTGGTTTGTTTAGTACTTTGCATATATGAGTATATATAATCATTTTCCGAATGTAGTTATACAATAATGATTAAAATAACATCACATATATGTGATGGTAATTAGAGTTTTTGGTTCACTTCTAGTAGATTTAATGTTCTACATGTAAGGTACGCCTCTAGTGTTGCACACTCGTTCAGTTGTTAAGCCAAGTTTACCCTTTACCCCCCATTCATTCATGGATTATTAGTTGAGGTCCGAACTTTTATATTCTTTCTTGCATTTGATTTTCAACGTATCAAACAGCAATCAATTCTTATCACTTCTACCTCAGCGTCGTGTTTATTTTACAAGGGTTTTTTGTTTTTGCAATAATTGCGGCACCACGTGACATTTATTAGACCTAAGACTTCTTAATTTTGTGGTGCAATTTATATTTTTTTTTTGCGTTCACGTAAGGCAGGAAATGTAACTATTCAATATGAAACTAGAAGATCTACGAAAGGCAAAGAAAAAGAAAAAGAAAAAAATAAAACTGAATAATAAATAGTAAATATCAAAGATATACGATATGGTGAATCGTTATTGTTTATTATCTAGTGGTTATCGAAATATCTTCAATTCACAACTCTGAGGAAAATCGTCATGAATTTTCATTGAGTGTGAGTGCTTTTGATTTGTTTGATAAATGAATGACTCATAGGTGAACCATGGTTAGTGGGTAATTTCTTTGAAAGATTGTTGTAACCAATTCACAACTCAGGCAGTGACGTGAATGTAATAATCTGCAACTCAAAGATTTTCGTATGTGATTTTGTTTTTATGAGTTTTGAGTTAATGTAGTCGAGTCAATGGAATTTTAAAGTAAAAAATAAAAAAAAAAAAAAAGTTTTGACGAAGAACCAGCGCCAAATAAGAAAATGGTTATTTCTTGTTGTGATAGATGGGGCCAATCACAATCATGAACAACTGGAATCCCAGAGGAAAATCCTCACGGTGAAATATTTTCAGTTTCATGTTTTAAGTTTATCTCTTCATGAAATTTTCTATTAGGGTTAAGGTTTATCAATAATACTCCTTGAACGTATAAACTTAAACTACAACCAATTGTAAAATAGCACCAAGTATAACAATTAGAACATTTTGTTGTTGTTTTCTTGGATTGTTGTTACTATCAGTTACATTATAGGTGCATACAAGTATATTTATATAAACCAAACTGTTTCCCTGGATCAGATAACTTCCAATTGACGGGATTTTTTATTATTATTATTATTTCAGTAGTAATTTACGATTATACCATTTGGCTGCGTTTCATTATAACGTTCAACCTCAATGAATTTTGCACACGATTTACAAATTATACGCATATTAGGTCATGAAAAAACATCTACAGGAGTATTCCTTGAGGTTTTATTTGATGAAGGTCAAAAGGCATCATTATCCTTAAACCTTGTAATGGAAATTAGTCCCCAGCTAGCAAGTGCTTACTTATTAAATTTCCCCGAATTGTATCTGTATCATCAATTATACTACAAATAACAATGATGCGGAGGTAATGTACTCGCGGTGCTTGTGATTCATCCGCTTCAATATGTTTGATTTTCAATTTTTTTTATTATTAATGAGTGTATGTGTGTAGTAATATCGAATAACAATCAATGAGTGTCTATGTTTTATCGAACTATGGTTTATCATTTGATTGAGAAACAGTTCAGTAACAAACTTGATGATTGACGAAAAGTCAAATGTTGTTCTCACTGATTGTTCAACATTATCAAGTACACACCTCCACCGTGTATGAATCTAATTTTAAGCTTCAGATATAATTATAGTTTAGTGGTACTGTATTATGGAATACTATCGGAAGAATAGTTGGTGGAGGTGTGGAAGCGGATTGTGTGGGTTATTTATAAAACTGCCTATGACGTCATAATATAAACATCTCAAATTTATTGATCGAAGCATGTCAATGTTATTAATAACAGAAATTTCATACGTTTTTATTTTTGTCTTTTCTCTACTGTTGCCCAACATAACAACCAACTAATGCCATGACAATTCGTATCTTTCAACCATCCAAACAGGGTACCCTTGAATTGTCCTAATATCTTAGGTGGACACTAAACATTAGATTCTAGATTCAAATATTGATTCTATTCTTCTTCTTATTATTATTATTTTAGTTTTGTAGGGACAAAGAAAACGAGTTCCCCTTATTTTAATTTTCTTTAGTCCTTTTTTTTCATCCACTTCTGCACGACCCCTCTTATTCGAATATTTTATTTTATTTTTTCCCTTTTCTTATATTCAAAGTAAATTCTTCCTGTTTTTCCCTTTTGGAATATTTAAACACACCCTTTCTTTTAATTTTTCATCTTTCATTTTTTTTATTTTTATATTCCATTATCAATCTTTAATTTCTAATTCCCAGTTTCACACAACTATTGATCTTTCCCCGTTGTCAATTGCTATTTCATTACCTTTTCTACTATCCACATTCCATTCCTTTAATAACTCGCATTCACTCACTTATATAGCCCCTTCCATCGCCATCAATTGCTATCTACCATTTCTATTTTCAAACTACTACTACTACAACAACAACAACAACAATTACTATTAGCATGACATCGACGAAAGAACCAGTGATACTAAAAATAGTAGGCCATAGAGATTTCGGACCCGGTGGTTATTATTTCGAAGTGGAGTTTGAAAATAATAAAACTGGTTGGATGTCGGTTGAAAATGTACTTAAAAGAAAACCAGATCTAACTAAAAAATATTTGAAATTACATCCAGAAGTTAAATAACTATTCTTTTTTTTTTTCACCATATCATCACATCCCATTCCATCCTGTTTTAATCTCATCTAATCACTATTATGATCATTTAATACAATTCAATTCTTGTTATGTCCAATGTTTATTTTGTTTTTCATTTTCTTTTTGCTTCAATTCATAAATCCAGATCTATAGCAATTATAATTTTTTTCTTAACCATCATTAACTTTTGTTCTTTATAACTCGATATTCCGTTTTTTTTTTTGGATTTTTTTTTTTTTTTTAATGCTTTGCCAGGTAATTTTTTAATAACGATTCACGTGATTTATTAATACACATTTATATATCTATATATTACAGGAAATCAAAAAAAACGACATCATATGTAGTAGTAGTTTTCTCTTTCTCTGTTGTGTTTGACAATCACGATCAGGTTATTAGACATATTTTTGTAAGAATATATCCGTTTGTTTGATTTCTTCCAAAAATTTATCACTAATCAAGTTCTTATCAATACCATTAGTGATCTCACTCAATTTAACAAACTTTCCCCAGAATGAAACACTCTTTTTGAAATCACTAATCAACTGATCTTTATTGATAGCATTAATACCATGAACATTGATATTGAATGTAGGTAAATTAACTTGGAATACAAAGTCACACAAGTGATTCATGGCATTCTTCTTTCTAACTTCATCATCTCCTTGTTTTTGTTTAGCACAAATTTCAAAATAAATTTCCCCAATAACTCCCATAAGATAATTATTGATACTCTTATAGAATGGTAAGTTATTAATCAAATTATACCAATCTTGCTTCGATTCAAATGATTTGATTTCATTCTGCTCTTGATGGACAATTAAATCAACCAATACAACTTGTAAACTATTGAGCAAATTCTTATTCAAAAACTCAATTTGACTTCTGAAATTTAACAAACTACGTGAGACTGGTCCTTGATAATTAATTGGCCCAATATTGAACTTATTAAATGAGAAAATTCTAGAAATTAATGTGATTTTCTTTAAATCTTCTTGACTTATACTGTCTCTCTTGTACTGAGCACCTGTACCAGATTGTTGTGGTTGATCAGTCGAAGATGACCCCCATTGCTTATAATAGTTGGACACATCTGTGAATTCTTTACTTGGTTCATTCAAAACAATGCTCTTAGATTGTAACAACAATAACAACAACACAAATTGTTCAAATTCTTCTTGTTGACTAACATCAATTTCATTAGCAAACTTAATCAAAACTTTGGCCAAAGGTGATACTTCTTTTTTATCATTTAAAATTCCGTACAAATACAAAGTTCTCAACATTACTGTAGAAATAATATCTTCGCATGTTTTGATCTGTTTGGTAGTAGTCATATCCCCAGTTAATTTATCCTTGAAGAATTTGTTCAACTGGAATTGATCTTCAGATTCATCACTTTGAATGAAAAATTTATCAATACGTTTGAAAATAGGTGGAGTTAATCTATTATTCAATTCCAAAACATCGTCTTTGAACCAGTACTTGACTCTAATCTTTTTAACTTGGTAGTATCTCGCTAATAACTGAGTAATCAAATTGTATTGGTAATCTAACAAGTCTTGGTAATTCCTAGAAGTGAGTAATTTCTTGTATCCATCGGATAATGAAACCTCCAACGGTGGACGAACATCTAATTGACCTTTGGTGATAGATTCTAATAAATCCAATGGCAATAAACCAATAGATTGGTAAAAGTATAATTCTGGTGGTAATCTTTGAGAAATAATATCATGAATATCATTAGGAACCTTGACTGATCTAGCATTGGTTGATGCTGACTCAGAACCACCACCATTAGTTTTGGTTTTATCTTCTCCTTCTTCTACTCTCTCTTCTTCTTCTTCTTCTTCCTCATCGTCAATGTCTAAAAAGTCAATGTTACCAGTGATTCCCAATTTGGCCATGGCAACATTATATAATTCAACATAACCTTCTTCGTTAATAATTGGAACATATTTCAAAACAGAGACACCCCTATAGTACAAATCCAATACTTTATTATTATTCAAGCTCATAATGTATCCCAATAAACTTGAAGTATCATTACTAAATTGAGCATATTGATACAGCATATCCAAACCAATCTTAAAGTAACTCAATTGTGGATAAGGTTGCAATGGATTTGGCTTTGGAATAGGTGGGAAGATTGGGAATGTTTCTGGTTGTAAATTACATCCCACCATTAAACATAAATCTAAAAATTGTCTTTCATTCAAATTTAATTCTTGAAGTACTTTATTTTTGTTGATGAATCGGAAGTCTTTGCTTTGAAATTCCATTCCCAAAATAAATTTATCAACTCTAGTCAACAACAAATCAGTAGATCCATAGATTATATCAATATTTTTATTGTTGTATAAATAGCTTAATTGAAAGCTTGCATCATAAGGACTGACCAAATAATCAACCTTAAACTCTAAAAACATTTTAATTATATCATTGATCAATGTTCTCATTTGTAAAGGTTCATTAAATGTTCGAAAATTTTCAATAATTGCATTATGTGAATGATGTAAATGTGAGGGATCTTTGTTGACCAATCTTTTCCAAACGCTTTCTAAATGTTGTTCATGGTTGCTTAATTCATTTGTTTTGTAATTTTTCATCTGCAATTGAGTATTTAACCCCGAAATAACGAATATTGGTTTAATGTTGAATTCTTGAAATGTTTGTAAATCAGATTGAATATAATCTCTTAATGATGTAGGAATACCTCCAATGGCAGGTAAGGCTTGTTCCTTTTTGTAAGTATAAATTCTACTCAAATAATGTTCCACATCAATACCAATAACTGAGTTGGTTAATATTTCAATTGAGCCAGTGCCAGCTAATTTACGTTCAAATAAGTAGGATTCAAGCGAGTTAATCGGCATGTTGATGTAATTGTATAGTAGTTCTAAATATGAGTTACCCCTTTTGTTGTTCTTGTTGTTTTGATGGAGGTGGCAGTAACTTTTTTGGTGGACTTGAATTTCAAATGACGACTCGAAAAAAAAAAAAATAATAATAATAATAAAAAGTGATTTCTAGCCTGTAGTACACGACCTTAGTAATCTGGGTTAGGAATATATGGTGATAATGAAGAGTATATATTTCGGATATTATAGGGTACAAGTGCCATGGTGAATGTTTGTCGATTGTATATATAGCATATTGCCACCAATAGTTTAGAATATGGTGTGACATTTGGAGAATTGGCTTATTCAGAGTCGAATGTGACCTATGCTTCTAAGAAATTAACAGGTTCAGCAATCTTATATCACACTCTACAAATGATTACCCTAGTGTGCCATCATTTTATATTGGAATATTTACTTCATAGTCCTTTGGATATGTTGTTATAAAACCTACAATTAAGCAACCAATATAAACGCGTATCGCAAACAAGCAAACAGACAAAAAAAAAAAAACTGGCAATCAACTACAATCCCACAGTCGACATATATTCACTATGGGTGTTCATTCATTATGGCAAATAGTTGGCCCCTCAGCAAGACCAGTTAGATTAGAAGCATTATCGCGAAAGAAACTAGCCATTGATGCGTCCATTTGGATTTATCAATTTTTAAAAGCCGTGCGTGACAAAGATGGCAATTCTTTATCATCATCTCATATTGTCGGATTTTTCAGAAGAATTTGTAAATTATTATATTTTGGAATACTTCCTATATTTGTATTTGATGGAGGTGTACCAGCACTTAAAAGGAAAACTATTGTCCAAAGAAAGCAACGTCGAGAGAAACATTCAATGTCGACTAAAGATACTGCTCAAAAATTGCTTGCGATTCAATTACAGAGAGAGGCTGAAAAGACAGTAAAGACAAAAAAACGCATGATTCAGATTGGTAATAATGATGACTATGATGATGAAGATGTTGAATTCCTTGAAGATTTACCGGTCAATAATACAACTAATTCTAATACAACTATAAAATTCCGCAAGGATGATGAATATCATTTACCAAATTTAACAGAATTTCGAGTATTGAAGAAGGATGGAAGAGTGATGGCTGATGATGAATTGGCTGAATACTATGAAGATTTTGATCATGTTGATGGTATAAATATTAATGAAATTGATCCAAAATCAAAAGAATTTGAAGAGTTACCAATTGCTACTCAATATATGATTTTATCACATTTAAGATTGAAATCAAGATTAAGAATGGGGTATAGAAAAGATCAACTAGAAGAGTTATTCCCAGACAGTATGGATTTTTCAAAATTTCAGATTCAACAAGTGCAAAAGAGAAACTTCTATACACAAAAATTAATGACCGTTACCGGGATGGATGCTGATTCCACTGTGTCTAAACGAATAGCTGGTGATTCTGATAAAAGGTACACTTTGCTTAAAAATGAAGATGGTTGGACCCTTTCCTTAGATGGCGATAAAAATTCCAAAATAACAGAATCTACAAACGATGACGATGTTGATAATGATGATGATGATATTATCCAAGTAATTTCTTCAAAAGCAACATCAAAACCTGAGAATGATGATAGTGATAGTGATTCTGATTTTGAAGATATACCACTAGAAGAGAAAGAAGAAACTGAAGAAGAAAAGAATTACCAGAAAGCATTGATTGAATCTATTTATGATCAATTCAAACCAGCTCTGGTACCACCTAATCCAACATTGACCATTGATGGGTACGATGAAGATGAATTAAAACAAGCTGTGGAAAAATCTAAACACGACTATTTTCAATTGAAACAAAAGGAAGACCAACAAGAACTAAAAGAAGCTGAAGAAGATGAATTTGATTTGGGGCCGTCGATTTTATTTACTGATAGCTCGACACTGCACAAAGATCCCGGACCAGTGGTGGAATTGTCCGAGAATTCTGACACTATCCCAAAATCTGGTAAACCTGCTAGTCTTGGTGCGTCTTTTCTATTCAATCCTGATGACCATAGCACGGGTAAAGTTGAGATCAAGAAAGACCATAAAGTATTTGAACCAGAGGATAGTGATGAAGAATTGCTTGTTGTAGATAAACAGCAACATGTGGATGAATTACCTGAATCTACAAAACCAGCAGGGCAACAGACACTTCCAGATTGGTTTCAAGATGATATTAGAAGGACATTGAATCCTCATAATGAAAAATTTATTCCTACAAAATCATATGAGAAAAAAAATCAAAATGATATACGAAAAGAACAAGAAGATCTTGGCTTAATTTCATGGCTGGAAGCTAGAGAATATTTAAATGAAGAAAATCAGGAACCGGTAGAGGAATATCCTGAGACTACCATAGACCAAGGTGTACAGCCTTTAGAAGATGAACCAGTACCAACTGAGGAAGTGGAAGAGGAGCCACATGAACCTCAGCGTAAAGCTGCTGTTATAGATTACCAATTTGAGGAGGAAGAGGAAGAAGACTTGGTGAGACAATTACAACAGGAAATAATGGATCATGAGAGTCTCAAGACTCGTATTAAAACAACCCATACAGCCCCTATTTCATCAATTGAAACGAGGGTAACTGATGAACAGTTACTTCGAGAAAAATTACAAAAGGCAAAACGTGATTCTGATGAAGTTACTGAAGCTATGATTAATGATGTTCAAGAATTACTTCGAAGATTTGGTATTCCTTTTATTACTGCTCCCATGGAAGCAGAAGCTCAATGTGCTGAGCTTTTTAGAATTGGATTAGTTGATGGGATTGTCACAGATGATAGTGATTGTTTTTTATTTGGAGGTGACAAGATTTACAAGAATATGTTTGATCAAAAACAATATGTTGAATGTTATATGCAAGATGATCTTTCTACAAAAATGGGACTAACCAGGAAGAAGCTAATTGAATTGGCATTATTGTTGGGAAGTGATTATACTGAAGGGATAAAAGGTATAGGGCCAGTTTTAGCTATGGAAATCCTTGCTGAATTTGGTGATTTAAAAAAATTTAAGCAATGGTTTGATCAACATACCAAGTCACAAGTCGATAAATCAAATCCAACAACATTGCAAAAGAATTTATTATCCCGTATCAAAAAGGGAAATCTTTACTTACCGGATAGTTTCCCGGACGCTATTGTTGAAAATGCTTATTTAAATCCCGAAGTTGATTCAGATAAAACAAAATTCAAATGGGGAGTACCTAATCTTGATCAGATTAGATCATTTTTGATGTTTAATGTATCATGGTCTCAAACTCAAGTTGATGAAGTCATGGTACCATTAATTAGAGATATGAATAAAAGGAAATCGGAAGGTACACAATCTACAATTGGTGAATTTTTCCCACAGGAATATATACTGACTAGGAAAGAATTGAAATTGGGTAAAAGAATGAAAACAGCAGCCAGCAAGTTAAAGAAAAAGTGATGTATAAATAGACTATGGATTATGTACTACCACAGTAATGAATGTTTCATTGCAAAATTGCCATAAGGACCGAAGACAAATTTTAGACAAAACAAACAATGACAATGTTTATATTAATTGACATGATCTTTATAATGACCATTATCACTTAGTGATAAGCAGTTGATTGTAGCTAACGATTATGCTATGTACTATCACAATCCGACATTTGTGGTGCACGACATTGTAATTTACAACGAACGAGCAGCCAAAACAGAATGAAAGAAAAAAGAAAAAGAAAAAAAAATCAATCTTAAATCAAACCAGGAAACAGTGTTACAATCTCCCCCAATACAATAAGACAACCCAAATTGATACGACCATGACAGATTCGCTATCAAAGATATCATCAATGATAGAATCAGCGAAGGAACTTACAATTGAAGCTGCTGTTTCTGCGTCGGCTAGATTAACCGATACCCCCAGTGCCTCACGACCACAGGAAATTTCCAAGTTATTAAACTCAAGAACTGATCGAGAGATATTGAATGGGATGAAATGTGTTATATCATTAATATCTCGAGGTGAAGATGGATTACCTTATTTTGCAGATGTTGTCAAAAATATCACTAATACTAATCCTAAAATTAAACAATTGGTAATTATTTATTTGATAAAATATGCTGATGTTGAACCCGACACAGCATTGCTTTCAATTAATTCTATTCAAAAATCATTAAATGATAAGAATCCCGTATTTAGAGCAAATGCAATCAGATCGTTAGCAGGAATAAGAATTCCT
The DNA here is from genome assembly GCF_000006335.3 of Candida tropicalis MYA-3404. Taxonomy (NCBI): domain Eukaryota; kingdom Fungi; phylum Ascomycota; class Pichiomycetes; order Serinales; family Debaryomycetaceae; genus Candida; species Candida tropicalis. The sequence goes on along the minus strand of NW_003020038.1, from coordinate 1,041,424 downwards.
TCGATTGTTCCTATTTTGGTTTTAAGTATGAAGAGAACGTCTACTGATCCATCAGCATTGGTAAGAGCTGCCACGGCGATTTCTATTGGTAAAGTTTATCAATTTTCTGGAAGATCCAGAAAACAAATGATTGAATATTTAACAAAATTGATTGCTGATAGTGAAGTAATGGTTGTAAATGCAGCAATCAAATCATATTGCAAAATTAGATTGGATATCATTAATGAAGAGAAAAGATGGAATCCAATTCATGGGAATTTCAGAAGACTTTGTGATTTACTTCCTCAATTTGATGAATGGACACAATGTTTTGTGATTGATTTGCTCACTGAATATACCAGAAACTTTTTACCTTCATATGATGCTTCAGGTGGGATTTTGGACACTGATCTTGAGTTGTTTTTAGAAGCAATGAAACCGTTGGTTCAATCTACTTCTGAGTCAGTTATTTTAAGTATTTCTAGATCTGTGTATCTTATTGGTCCAGTATCTACGTTCCAGGATTTTCAACTTGATGTCATATTGACAAGAATCGCAACTATGTATAGTGCACAGCTGGAAGTTGCATTGTTTGCATTAGAAGTAATTGCTTTTATTAGTAACACCCATCCACTGATCTTTGAACCATATTATAAAGGTTTCTATTTAGTACCAACAGATCTGATGGATGTCTCAATCAGCAAACTACAAATTTTATCTTCGTTGGCTACTCCAGACAACTTCAAGTATATTTTTGAAGAACTTAAATACTATGCTATTCATTCACTGGAGGACTCGGTAGTATCCAAAGAAGCAATAAAGTCAATGGGTAGGTGTTCTCGATTGTCCTTAGAATGGAGCCAAAGGATTTTGAACTGGTGTTTAGCTAAGATAAAACATACCCAGGGAGAAACATTAAACGAACTTTTGACCGTGATTCGTTATTTGATTCAACAGAAAAGTGATTCCAAAGATAGTTTAGATAAGCAAGAAGTCTTAAAGACAACCTACAGATTGGCGGCTATCTTGGAAGACAACCTGGTTGAGTTGGAAACTGAAGCAAGAGCAAGTATTATTTGGATCATTGGAGAATACACAGCACTTGCGGAAAATGCATTAGCTCCTGATGTTTTGAAAAGTTTGCTTAAATCATTTTCTGAAGAAGAAGACATTGTTAGGTATCAAATATTAATATTATCAGCAAAGATTCTTGTTTATGAAATGATGAAACTTAAAGATTCTGGTGGAGATCAATTTCAAGCATATGTTGAAGAGCAATTAGGCAATAGCATTGAGTATAAAATGTTTCAACATGTATTGCATCTAGCCAAATATGATTCTTCATATGATACAAGAGACCGTGCACGTATGTTAAGTGTACTTTTGTCAGGCATTGATAGAGCACAATTGGCGTCTTTGTTTTTGCAAGTGCCTAAACCAGTTCCATTTGTTAGTTCTCGTATAAGTGATAATGAAAGAATGAAAACAATCATAGAATATTTTAAAGTTGTTGATTGGGCAGATCCAGGTAAACTCCCACCAAAGTCCATTAGAAAGGAAACTCCGATAGAGGTGAATAAATTGGGCGCCAGTGCGTTTGCATCTTCGTCATCTATTGATAGAGCCAAATCACCAAGTCCAATATCCGACCATGCATTTTCATCATCACAGCAGATGACTAGTAGAGTACCGGCCAAAAAACCACTGGAGCCTTATAGATTACAAAGTTTGGATGAATTTTTTGGAAGTGAGGAAAGCTCCTCGGAAGAAGAAGAAGAAGAAAGTTCTTCAGAGGAAGAGAATGATGAAGAAGAAAGTGAAGAGGATGAACTGGATGTAGACGCGGTTGCACAGCTGAGTCACAATACAAAGCATGGTGAAGAAGATAATGCTGATGATGATGATGACGGGTATGACGGAACTAGTTCCGATGCAAGTAGTTCTAGGTCACTAATTAAGTAAATGGATTCGCGTATGACAAGTTGGTGATCTGTTTCTAGTGTTTGTGCTGTAATTTCATGATAATTATTACTATACCAATAAAATGCAATGGTGATCTATTAGCCCCCTCCCCCTTTCCCTTAATACACGAACTTTCTTTGATATGTGATTTTGCTGTAGCAATTGTCATTATTTATCTACTCTCGTTCAAGATAAGACTAACTTTCCTAAGATTATTATTTGTAAACTCAAATAACAGTCATCTGTTATACTTGTAACTATATGACGACACAATTAATATTATCATGCTGAAAAATACAATTCGTCTGTTCCTGATTCAGAAAGATGGAACTCAAGTATACAAAACGTGTCCACCACAGGATGATGGGTCAATATTTCTGCAGCAATATAAACAAAAAATTACACAAAATGACCATAATACTAAAAAATCATGTTGATCAATTCAATGTGATGGATTCTACAAACCATATGCAAACAAGAAGTCAACAACATCAACCATAAGGTATCAATGAGTTTGGTCATTTAAGTAAAGTTATTGGAATAGATCAGAAACTACCAGCGTTAATATTTTTTTTTCCACTAATAACAGCATCGACATCGATATCCTGTCAGGTACTTGAAATCAGATGATTTACATCTAGTTTTGACATTCTAGGGGGGCGAATAAGGGGCGGAGAGAAATAAAATTTACTCCTGGATTTTCTTTTTAAAATATTGAATTTTGTGATTATTCAATACTAATTGTTTCTATTGATGGAATATTGATGAAGAGTTTTTTGCTTTTATTAATACGCCGATCATAGTGAAGAAGAAAAATTAATAAATTCATTTAGACCTTACTTTTAAATATATATATTTCTTGCAATTGATATTTCTCTTCTTCCTCATACATGATGTACGTCGCGAAAACTTGCAACCTATTAGAATAAACAGTCGTGTACAACCTGTAAATGTTGCGACATTATAACTATTTGAACAGATTGCACATTCTTCGGTTGGAGTCTTCTAAATTGATGTTGATGATATAGTTAACCATGAATGGGAATTATTACTAACTGGTGGAAGAGATTTCTATTGTTAATGAAAGTAAAAACTTTGAATGATAATAATACACCTAATTTCCACTTGTTTAATATCAATAATTATTTAAATTCTTAGAAGTAGACGTTGTTTTCCGAATATCAACAAAAGATAATAATTTTGCTTAATTTTTTTGACAAAGTTTATACAAAAAATCAAGTTGGTAGTTTTTAAAAGATTCTATGTGATTGTTGTTGTTAGTTAACTTCAAAATCTATTAAACACTTTATAGTATCGTGAATGGTTTGTCCTAATTCACCCTCCATTTCATGAATATAATATCACGAATTACTACTATCCAGACGTAATATGTGAGCATGCTTCATCATTGGTTCAAACTTTCATATGTGTATTGCGACATTATTGGAAACCACGTATTCTTAGGTCAGAGACATGCATCTAAACTCCAAACCAGACATGAACACACACACACACTCACACACAAACACGGAAGCGGTATATCATAACTATTAACTCATTTTCTTTTGATCAGATACAACTATTTGAATTATGATGTTATTAGGTAGTGGTTTTATTTCTGGGTATATTGTAAATCAAATTTGATCCTCTATACATCCTGTTGATTATTATTTTTATTATTTTGCCTTTTAAGGAACATGAAAGGGCATAAAACGCGTTTGGTTTGCTCTTAAACTCCTTCAGTATCTGCTTCTCAATTAGACCTTGATTCTTTCGTTATTTCTTTGTATGAATAATATGATAAATACTTACCAATATTTTTAAAGTATACATTTCTAAATCTAAATAGATTTATAAACATCTATGTGTATGTATATATCTTTTTCATCATTCTTCCGGTTTTTAATTATATAGAATGGAAGAATTTGTATATTTAATTCACCAATTGTTCCATTGACGATAGGGCGGGTCCCTGCACGGCGATGACGCACAATAAATCCGAAAAATTTTAGACACATCGGAAAACAGAAAAATACCTTACTCTATTTTCGTCATCTATCAAAATATCCTTAATTCCAAATGTTACTTTTCTTTTGGATTAAACCACCTGATATTTAACTTGCATATATTCTCATGTAATTTTGTTGGTCGACTGCAGATGGCACAATTTTTGTTCTGGCCCAATGCTTGTTTTAGTTCTTTTTTTTTTTGCATCAATTTAGCTCCACATTAGTCAAATATGCAAAAACAAAAGCTGATCCATAATGATTTACAACTTTGATATCAAAACTTTGCAACACAAACAACAATTTTCTTAGGATATACTATGGATTTTTCCTACTTAGGATGTGTTTAAACTCATCCAGAAGGAAAGCTATTCAATGAGTATTATTATCACTTCAGAATAGTATAAATAGAGAACCAAATAACTTGATTAAATTTGTAAATTCATTCTCATTATCAAACAACAAATCTTATTCATCGCTTGCTAATATCGAAAATATCAAAAGATGAGATTTACTACTACCCAACTTGTTGCAATCGCTTTTTACCTTGCATCCATCGAAGCTACTTTTTCCTTGGGCACCATTTTTGATTACGTTCCAAAAGATGATGCTCCTGTTTGTAAACAGTTAAGAATCTATACTGATGAATCAACCAACAGTGGCCATAAAAGAGATGATATCCAAAATGATGATGATCTTGAGAAAAGATACTTTTCAAAGGGTATTAGTATTGGCGCTGATGTTAGTGCTGAGAAGAATATCGGATTAGGTATTTCAAAAGGTGCTTCAGTTGATGCCGGTATTTCAAAGAACATTGGAGCCGGTGTAAGTGCTGGCAAGAATGTTGCCGTTGATGTTTCAAAGAATATCGGTGTTGGCGTCGGCTTCGGCGTTGGTGCTGCTGTTGGTGTGGGTGCTGCTATTGGCGCCGAAGTTTCCAAAAGTGTTGGCGTCGGTGCTGGTGCCACTGATGTTGCCGAAGTTTCCAAAAGTGTTGGAGCAGGAGTAACTATTGGAGCTGAAGTTTCTAAGAGCATCGGTGCTGGTATTAATGTTGACAAAACTATTGATGCTGGATTCTCTAAGACAATCAGCGTTGGTGTTAGTGCTGAAAAGACTGCTGGAGTTGACATTTCAAAACATATCGGTGCTGGAATTAGTATTGGAAAGACAATTGGTGCTGATATTTCCAAAAACATCCAAGCCGGTGTTGCTGCCGGTCTTTCAATCTCAAAAGGTGCTGATGTAGAAGTTTCCAAGAATATTGGTGCTGGTGTTAGTATTGGCAAGAACCTTGGTGTTGGAATTTCAAAGGGAATTGATGCTTCAGCAGGTGTTGGTGTTTCTGCCGAAAAAAATGTTGGATTAGGAATTTCAAAGAATATTGGTGTTGATATCAGTGCTGATAAAAGTGTTAGTGTTGGCAAGAGAAATATTAACCTTGGAGTCAATCTTGGTGCTGCTGTTGGTGCCAGTGTTGGTGCTGGTGTAAGTGCTGAAAAGAATCTTGGTGTCAGTATTGGTGCAGGTGCTAGTGCAGGTGCAAGTTCCAGCGTTGGTGTCAATGCTGCCTTTGTTGTTTCATCTGTATCAAAATTATCTGACGGTAACTATGGTGTCACTTGTAACTTCAAATGTGATTCATCTGCTAAATTAAATCTGGCTTTTGCTAAAAAAATTAAAAACTTGTCAATTGTTGGTACTGGCTGTGGTGATGTTTCAATTTATGGTGAAGGTGCTATTGAAAAAGTTTCTAATCCATTTGAATGGTCAACTTCTATCAAAGTTAAGCCAGAAATCATTAATGGAAAATGTTGTCTCCCATCTGGATTCCAAATTGTTGCAGATTTTGAAGAAAACTGTGATGAATTAGATGCTTTCAAGGAAATTTTTGGCAAAGAGAAGTTCATTTACAAACTTAATTCTGTTATTAGTGCTGCTAAAACATTTGATGCCTCTGTTTTATTCAATGCCCAAGCTTCTGCTTTTGTTGAAAAAAGAAGTATTCAAGAAACTAGACCATATACCAACAATACTATTATCCACGACAAGAGATCCTTGAGTTTGCTTTTGAGTTTGTTGAAGAAGGTATCTGTTGGAGGTGGTTGTGATAGCTTGCCTCAATTCTGTTGGGACTGTGATTGTGAAACTACTACTTCTACTACATCCACTGAAGAATGTACTGAATCTCAAGGTACTTCTTCTACTTCAGCTTCATCCTGTACCCCATCCACTACATCCATAACTTCTACTGATTCCACTACCTCAACCTCCACTACCTCAACCTCCACTACTCCAACCTCCACTACTTCAACCTCCACTACTTTGACTACCTCTACTTCCACTGCTTCCACTGATTCTACTACTTTCACCAAATCCAGTGTTCAATTATCTTCGAAGTCTTCTGCTGAATCTAGTACTGAACACGCCGCCTCCAATTCCGAAGAAAATATATCTTCCAAGTTTGAATCTTCTGTTCAATCTTCTACCTCCGTTGAATTATCTACTGAATCATCTACTGAATCATCTACGGAATTATCTACTGAATCATCTACTGAATCATCTACTGAATCATCTACTGAATCATCTACTGAATCATCTACTGAATCATCTACTGAATCATCTACTGAATCATCTACTGAATCATCTACTGAATCATCTACTGAATCATCAATCCAATCTTCAGTTGAGTCGTCTGAATCATCAACCGACTTTGCCAGCACTTCTGATCCAGAATCATTCGTCCAATATTCTGTCATTTCTTCTGAAAGTTCTGAATCTTCCATTAAACACATGTCTACAACTGATAACTCACAATTCTTATCAACTCAAACTGAACACTCAACTACTATTCTTACTGTTACTTCTTGCTCCAATGATGTCTGTACTGAAACTGCTATTACTACTGGTGTTACCGTTGTTACCGAAGATGAAACTATCTACACCACTTATTGTCCATTAACTGATGAGTCTACCCCAGTTGAAGAGTCTACTTCTGCCAATACATCATCTTTACTTGCTTCAACTACTGATAAAGAATTCATTCACCAACATGATAAATCTTCTTTAGTCTCCAATGGTAATGCTTTGTCTACTGAAACTGAAAAATTAACTACTGTTATTACAGTTACTTCTTGTTCTAATGATGCTTGCTCAGAAACTCCTATCACTACTGGTGTTAGAGTAGTCACTTCAGATGAAACTACTTATACCACTTATTGTCCATTATCATCCTATAGTGATATAGCATCTGTTGAAGAAAATGTTTCATCAGTTTCCACTTTGATTGAAACTCCTGCTGCTTATTTTGAAGGTGCTGAGTGCGACACCACATCTACTGTTACCGATTTCAAAACCATCGTCATTGATACTGAAGGTACTGTTCCAACTACAGTAGAGTTTGTCTCTCTTATTCCTGTCTCAAGTCTTGCTGAACCTTCTACAGTTGTTGCAATTACTACTTTTGAAGGTGCTGCTAATAATATGAGATTACCAGTTGGTGCCGCCATTCTTGGTCTTGTTGCTATGATGGTTTAAATTACAGTATGATATTAATATTGTTTGAATTATCACTTCTTCTACTATTTCTACAAGTCTGATTCTTTCTTATCTTGCTTATTCTTTTTCTTTCTAACAATTTTGTTCGGTTTCGATGCTCCCATCGATATATATATAGAATACCCCTTTGTTCTGTTTTTTTTATTGATTTTGACTTTCTTCTTTGGATACCTTATTTTTTCGGTTTTTATCTGATATTAAATATTATGATAAATGTACAATTTTTTTTGCTTTACAATCAACTTTCATTATTATTACTCTAGATATTAAAAAATGTTTGTAGAACAAGTCATGACGGCTTGTAATTATCATGGGGGGTGGTGTGTAAAAAGAATATATCCCTTTGATGTGTATCACCTCTTAAGCACTACTAAGAAAGTAAACCCGCCCATGTGATTTAATATTGGTCAAATCAATATATCGAAGGGGTCACAGAGAAATGGATCAAATATTAGACTTTTGAAATTAGATATGTTTGATATGGATATAGAACCTTTGGATGCCAAATTCACATATAAATGAATCAAGAATAAGTTATCGCACACTACATTTGGCAATGACCAATAGCAAAGAACAAAGGAGTGTTTTTCCAAACGACAAAATAGAAATTATATCAATCTGATTCAAAAGTTTTCAAAATATTTAGCTTTTAATAGAAATCAAGCAAAAAAAACATATACTCCCCCATTTAGGTTGATAGTAGGGTTTCCCTCATAGAAATCAGCAGTCAATGAGGAGAAAGAGAAATGTTTCTACATCGTGGCTATGGTGCCAAGTAATGTAAGTATTGTGTGGTCTTAAAGATGATGGTTATGATTACAAATGATAATTAGAAACGGTATCAGAAATATTTTCAAGGACCGCTTTCGTGTAAGTACAAATACTTTAAATGTTTTGTTTATAGTAATTGGGTTGCCTAATTGGTTGTTTCTAATGCTATGTGATGATTAAAGATTGTGGTGATATTTTTCTTGGTAAAGTCTTGAGCCAGGATGAAAAAGGACCCCCACTTCGTCCATCATTGCTCTTAAAACGGGTTTATTCTTTGGTTCCAATTATTTTTATTCTTAGTATTAGCCTTGATTAACAATGGTCCCCTTTTTTTACCTGATTGGAACAAAAATAAAATAATCCTTATTGTCGTGTTTTGTGTATATGGTCAGGAGCATTGACCCTGATGATTTGCAATTTTTTTTTTTTGCTCAATAGATTAAAATCACGCTGGTGAGTTTACTACGCGAGGCAATGCCCGCCAATAACCAAGACTACTCGTAATTGAGGTAAAGCAATGACGCGGTTTAAATCATTGGTATACTCGAGAAGCCTGTATTATTATCAAACACTGTATCGGGGGCGTTTGAGCTAATGGAAGAAGAAGGAAATAGGGGGAATGTTAGAGTTAAACAAAATGAACCTTATTCGCTTTTTCCATTCCTTTGGAAGCATAAAGAACAGAAATCAGGACAGTTGTATCGATACCTTAAAGTGTGATTCTATTTTTAGTCATCCAATAAGAGAAGCTCTTCTTAATTCTTTAACCCAAATTGTCAGGTGAGTTCTTAACAAGTATTATTTAAAATCAAACACACATCGTCAACACCGTCAGTAGAGTTAACTATCATGAGAGAAATGAAAAAGTTGGCCCGGGTACACGAAAGTTTAAGTCGAACAATATATTTTTAGTTCGGTAAAAAGCCAGTAGAATACACGAGGACCCCCTGTGATATTATAAGTAACAATGGCATGAGTTAATGAGCCCATAAATGAGTAAACCCGCATGTTAACAATGGTATTGGAACAACAACAACAACAACAAAAAATATTTGGAAAAGAAATGATACTCTACAACTAAACTGAATAGGTGAATTTAAAGTGAGTCAAAGTGAAAATAAAAGAATCTATAATACCGTTCCTAATATTCAGTATTAGATAATACCGGAGATCGATAATTGACATATATAATATAGATCAACCACAAAATGTTATCCATATTTTGTTGCGACTGGGACATTTCATGTTGATACATATTAAAAATAATTCAAAAAACACATTTCAATTTCAACCACTAGAGTTTATTGTAATGATAAGTTGATTTTCTATTTAACACTAGTGAAAAAAAAAAAGAAATTATAAAGAAAACCCACATAATACGAAAAAGGCTTTAATCATACGCCAATCACAAAAATAAAAATACGTTTGTCATGTGGGTACCCTATATTCACAATTGATGTACTTAAATATATGTCAGATTTACAAAAATCCACCCCAACATACACGTTAACTCCAAATTAGACATAATCCCATACATACACACTGGTTTCATATTATTGGTTGTTCCGTAGTGAAATAACTATAATCTTACTAGAACCGGTAATACTAATTATTAGCAATAGTTACTATAATGAGCTTATTTCTTGGTGATTGTTTATCGTTTATTTATTTGTTTATTTTTTCAATGTTTTTCTCCTCATGGATATTTTTACTTCTGTATCTTCTATTGTGTTTCTTTTTTCTTTTACATTGATTATGTGGTCAAGTTTTGCAATGCAAATCATTTTTGATAAATGTCACATATTTGTTTTGAAATTAAAGTTCAAGAATTAGTGGGAACCAAAATGTTGTTGGGCACTGCATTGATCTTCAAAATTTTCCGAAATTCCATGATCCAACACTGTTCATCTCAATCCTCATAAAATTATACAACGGGAACGTTTGCGCAATTTGTAGATATTCGAACAAAGACATCTACAACCGGATAGTCAATGTTTTACACCTGAATTTTGGATTTGAGTTTATTCAGTGGTCCATGATTGTAGAAATAAAGATATGCTATGAAAGGTTAAATTTTCGATTTATAAGTGTGGGTGCATCTTCGTAACGCGATAGCCCCTCCCCCGCGCGGGCTCTATTTTTAGTTTTGGCACCCTTTCGCCTTAAAGTGCCTCCTTTATTTTTTGGTCAAGCGCCGCCAAACAGAACCCTTCCTCTAATTTGAGAAGTGCACGACCTGACTGAAAGAAGAAGAAGAAGAGGGAAAAAAATGCACCTCATGGTGATGCCTTCGAGCAGTTCCAAATTAAGCTCTTCATGTCTCACTTTCGATTGTTAGAGACCCTACCTGACAATTTCCATTATAAACCTTAAAAACTTCAGCTATATTATGTATTTTTTTTTCACTATCCTTGTATTATAATTCACTACTGAGTGGATTTCGTTTCCCACTATCAAAATCAGGAAGTTTTTAAATTGTTAATATGCATCCATTTTTAAGCATGCGTTTACACCTCATTCATTTAGACGCTTGGCTTAACATACCGATTTAAAACATTTGGTTCTTTATACATTCTCACACCATACACAAATTACCTATTTCTGATCGTGCTTATTCTTCTTTTGCCTTTTTCTTGATTTATTTTTTTCGTTTTATTGTTGTTTTTGCAGTTTGTATTTGATTTCCCTAATTCTGCACAATCGTTATACCATGAAGACATAACCTTACCAATGAATATTAGAGTTCGTTTGGAATTCTATAAATATCTGGACAAAGAAACAAGCTGAAACTTTTTCTAATTTTCCTAAAGAAAGATTATTACTTTTTTCAAATCAAAGAATCTTGAGTAACTTTCAATATTATCAAGGGCCAAATCTGTCTTGTTATCTAACAACTTACACTCGCTTTTATTTGATTAACTGAAGAATGAGATTTGCCACTACCCAACTTGTTTCACTCGCTTTCTACCTAGTTTCGATCGAAGCTACTTACGCCATTAGTGGCCTTTTTGACTGTATTCCAAAAACCGAAGTTCCCGTTTGTCCAACCTTGGATCTCTATACTGACACATCTGTTAGTGTTGGCTCCAAGAGAGAAGACCAATTTGAAGATGATTTGGAGAAGAGAACCTTTTTAAATGCTGGTCTCAACCTTGGTGCCAGTGTTGGTTCTAGTGCTGGTATCAACGCAGCCTTTGTCGTTACCGGTGCTAAGAAATTACCTGATGGTAACTATGGTATCACTTGTAACTTCAAGTCTCACTCTGCCAAAAACTTGAAGCTGTCTTTTGCATCAAAAATTCAAAATTTGAAAATTGTTGGTACTGGTTGTGGTGATGTTCCATTATATGGTAAAGGTTGCACCAAATATGTTGCCAACCCATTTGACTGGTCTGCTTCCTTCAAAGTAAAACCACAAGTCATTAATGGAAAATGTTGTCTTCCAGCTGATTTCCAAATTGTCACTGACTTTAAGAGCAATTGTCTTCAATTAGATGCCATTAAGCAAATCTTTGGTGGTGATAAATTAATTTACAAACTTAACACTATCGGCAGTGCCATGGAAACTTTTGATTCAAACCTTTTGTTCAAATCACAATGTGACTTTTTTGGTATCAAGAGAGACTTGGAAAATATTGAACAATATGACAATGTCGGTATTACTCACAGTAAGAGAACTTTGGGTGTTTTCTTGGATTTGTTGAAATCTGTCTCAGGTGGTGGTGGTTGTAATACCATTAACCAATTCTGTTGGGATTGTGACTGTGATACTACTACTCCAACTACTTCATCCACTGCTGTTTGTACTGAATGTGAAGGTACTACCTCTACTGGCACTTCCTCGATTCTTTCATCATCCAGTACTGGTCAATCAACTACATGCACTACCAAGAAAACCACTCCTGTTACTACTGAAGAAACCACTCCTGTTACTACTGAAGAAACCACTCCTGTTATATATGAAGAAACCACTTCTGCCACTACTGAAGAAACTACTCCTGCCACTACTGAAGAAACTACTCCTGCCACTACCAAGGAAACCACTCCTGTTACTACCGAGGAAACTACACCTGTTACTACCAAGGAAACCACTCCAGCTACTACCGAAGAAACTGAAGAAACCACTCCAGCTACTACTGAAGAAACTACTCCAGCCACCACTGAAGAGACTACCAAGGAAACTACCAAAGAAACTACTCCAGCTACCACTGAGGAAACTGAAGAAATCACTCCAGCCACTACTGAAGAAACTGAAGAAACTACCAAGGAAACTACTCCAGCTACCACTGAGGAAACTGAAGAAACCACTCCAGCTACTACTGAAGAAACTACCAAGGAAACTACCAAGGAAACTACCAAGGAAACTACCAAGGAAACCACTGAAGAAACTGAAGAAACTACTCCAGCCACTACTGAAGAAACTGAGCAATCTTCTTCAATTGCTTCTACTACTGCTCCAGCACCAGAAGAATCTAGTCCAGCTGAAGAAACTCCAGAAGAATCCAGTCCAGCTGAAGAATCTCCAGAAGAATCCAGTCCAGCTGAAGAATCTCCAGAAGAATCCAGTCCAGCTGAAGAATCTCCAGAAGAATCCAGTCCAGCTGAAGAAACTCCAGAAGAATCCTCTCAATCTGAAGAAACCACTGTTCCATTATCAACTCAAACTGAACACTCAACTACTATCCTTACTGTTACTTCTTGCTCCAGTGATGTTTGTACTGAAACTTCAATTACAACTGGTGTCACTGTTGTTACTTCTGCTGAAACTATTTACACTACCTACTGTCCATTGACTGAAGAATCTACTTCTTCTACTGACAAATCTCCTGAAGAAACTACTCCAGCTACTACTGAAGAAACTGAACAATCTTCCTCAATTGCATCTACTACTGCTCCAGCTCCAGAAGAATCCAGTCCAGCTGAAGAAACTCCAGAAGAATCCAGTCCAGCTGAAGAATCTCCAGAAGAATCCAGTCCAGCTGAAGAAACCACTGTTCCATTATCAACTCAAACTGAACACTCAACTACTATCCTTACTGTTACTTCTTGCTCCAATGATGTTTGTACTGAAACTTCAATTACAACTGGTGTCACTGTTGTTACTTCTGCTGAAACTATTTACACTACCTACTGTCCATTGACTGAAGAATCTACTACTTCTGTTGAAGAAACTTCTGAAGAAACTACCTCAGCTAAATCATCTTCTGTTGCATCAACTACTGCTCCAGCTCCAAGTGAAGAAGAAACCACATCATCCGCTCAAGGCGAAGAAGAAACTACTCCAGCTGCTCCAGCTCCAGAAGAAACTACTACATCAAAAGAATCTTCTTCAATTGCTTCAACCACTGCTCCAGCCCCTGAAGAAACCACACCAGCTGCTCCAGCTCCAGAAGAAACCACACCAGCTGCTCCAGCCCCAGAAGAAACCACACCAGCTGCTCCAGCCCCAGAAGAAACCACACCAGCCACTACTTGTGAAGGTGAAGGTTGTGAAGTATTTGTTATTTCTACATCTACCACTATTGGTACTAGTACCGTCGTCCCAGTGACTGAAGGGCACATTCCAACTACAGTTGAATCAGTCTCTGTTACTCCTGTTGCAAGCCCAGCGGAACCTTCATCCATTGATTTAATCACTAATTTTGAAGGTGCTGGTAACAATATGAGATTATCATTTGGTGCTGCTATTGTTGGTCTTGCAGCTTTCTTGATTTAATTTCATTTGTTTCACTTGATTATCCAAAAACAAATTTATTTCCATTTATTAACAAAATACCATTTCTAAAATTATATTTTCTTTTTCTGTTCCTTGCTTATTTGCATGATATTTACATTTCGGTTTTCATAATGAATTGTTAATTTATTTATTTTGAATTTTAGTTTTCTTATTTTCGGTTTTGCTTTCACTAAGCAATGGCAAGCTTTTTGACATTTAGTTAACTTTCTACTATGGTTTTTATATTTTGCTTTTGCTTTTCTGTTAATTGATTAATGCTATAAATTTGTTTATAACTATTTAGGATGTACTTTCTAGTACTGTTTGATATATATATATATGTTTAAGAAATAAAGACAGTGTCGATTTTATACTTATTATGTAGTCATTATCTACGGTCCAAATACTGGAATAATATTACGCGTTTTTGGTGGTATTAGTCCTAACACGTGACATATAGTTTGATACTGCACGGATGAAATTCACTTGCACATGATAAAAAAAAACTTCCTCCAATATTGTCAATCAGCTTCTTAATAAGACGGCGGTGTATTGCTACATAAGACTTTACATTGAGCTATTTACAACTGTCTGTTTAAGCTACTGAATATTTTTTATAGTGAGATATTTTTCTCGACTCTCACGAGCTTTCTACAATGGTAATTTTTGAAATACTCAATCAATGTCCCATTCTTTTGGATGTTGATGTTTTTGTTTACTGGATTATTCATATAATCATGATTCAAACGGCTATGCTCTATTGTATTCATATAGGGGTATAACTGTATAAGTAGATTGTTGTGTGATTAGATCATTTTAGTGTAAAATCTACATGATTTCTTCATTAAATTATTGTAAAGCCTACAGAATAACAGGTAGAACTTCGAAAGACCACTTCAATAGCAACACAGATACCTATCGCCTATTGAAACACGGTCTTTATACAAAACATTACGTCATCGAATAAAATGAAAAACATCAACTATTTAATAATCAGTAGAGTTGCGCATACTACGAAGTTGAATTAAAAAAAAAAAAAGCCAAAATTTTAAAGTTGGCAAAAAAAAAGGCGATAATTGCGTCCGGTTATACACAGAACCGAAAATGTCGCACATGTCTTTAAGTAAGTACTAAATGACTCCTAAAACCCATCAGTACGACACCGACAAAGGTCGTCTCTAATCACGTGATTGCGGTAGATAAACAATCACTGCAGCACTACCGAAATAATAATAAAGTACAAGTGTAAGGACGAACTGCAAGACAACATTCTGTTAGTTTCATGGTTGCTAGGTAATATTCAATAGAAATGGAAGATAAATTATATAGTTTTCTACTTACTTCTATAGGCTTAAACAAGAGAAGAGAAATAGAGTTAACATCAAACGAATCACTACTGTAAATTAGTGTGATCACACACGGAGAAGAAGAGGAATACAGTTGTATACACTATAGCAAAAATAAAGGTAATTTGTAACTACAGTGAAAATAGCTCAAGCATTACTATTGTTGCAAGTGCAAAGTTTTATAACTGTTGTCGGTTAGTGACGAAAAAGCTGGCTGCCTGACAAATAAACTAAAAACGCAAAACACAGCACCATCTGCTTGATTTGGAACAATAGATGTTCATGGTATTTCATCAACTTTAACTTTTAGCTTTATTTTTATTACGTTTAAATAAACGGAACAACTTGCAAGAAGTTAGATAACTATATGTACAGTAAGAACTGTGCAAAAGAGACAGGTCAATCATAGAATACCATAGTATTTTAAACCTTGTTTCTCTTTCCGAACTGTGAGTATCTTTTGCAACAGATAAAGAGCGGTTTGTAAAGTCCCTTTTAAATTCAGCCCCCCTTCCCGTGGACAATGGGTTAATAAACTGTTTAGTAAGTTATTCATTCTACACGTTTCTTCTATGAGAAAAACGAGTTAACATATTCATCAAAAAGAAACAATCACCAAAGTAAAAAAAAAAAGGAGAATAAAAAATAAGC
Source organism: Candida tropicalis MYA-3404 (assembly GCF_000006335.3). Classification (NCBI taxonomy): domain Eukaryota; kingdom Fungi; phylum Ascomycota; class Pichiomycetes; order Serinales; family Debaryomycetaceae; genus Candida; species Candida tropicalis. The sequence goes on along the minus strand of NW_003020038.1, from coordinate 1,025,435 downwards.
GACCCACCCTTGTGAACCTCCTTACTGCAAGTTTATTTTTAATTGAATTTAGGATCATTGATGGGTATCAAGTCGGAATGACAGATTTGTCTCTGGAAAATGCAAAGTTAAAGGAATTCTTGTAAAAAAAGAAAAGAAAAAAAAATACTGTGATCAGCAAAGAATAATTTCAAATTCTCCGGGAGTCTATCAAAATGACTAATAATAATAGTAATAATAATAATAACTGATATCCGCGGAGTGGTATTAAATATGCTTTCCAATTTGTTTGAAGTTGTGAATTATTACTCGGCAGTGTTCAGTATGGAGTATTAAGTGTGTTGGTTTTCAAAAGATAAAATTGGCTTTAGCTTTTCTGTCCATTCTCCCCCTGAACACATAATGGTCAGGAAGTCAAGTCGATGAAGCAAAGTATAAGAGAATAATTCCATCAAGGGGGTGGGTAGGAGAGACGAAACGGCTCTATGAAACTTCCAATCAAACGTTTTTCACTTTTTTTTGTTTTCCATATGATTATTCGTCTATTAGTAAATACAATTTGTGTCTTACGTTGTGTATTTTCTATATTTGTATTTGTAATTACAGGAGATCCCACTAGTATTAACTGTCAAGAAAATGTAGAGCACACATTTAAACAAGCACACTGATCATCGAGGTACGAAATGTATATATGCATATTCTGGATAAATTCCAGTCAAACGAATTGAATCATTCTTGAGCCACTCGAAGAAACACGAAAATTTTAGATATTTATTCCGAAAATGTGCATTTACCGTGTCGCACCTGTTCAGGCACATGCACTCTCCAATTTAGACAATAGTGGAACAATAGATAAAATCCGAAAGGTACATGTAAAATTCTGCAATCTCCCAATTTGTACAAAATTTGCACCACTTTTTTTTTACCTTTTATTTTGCTTTTGTCATTAACATTTCATTGTAGACTATAACCAATCAACAAGTATGAACTAAAATAGAGAAAAATAATATTAACAATAAGAAGGACAATTGAAAATAAACAAAAAAAAAAAGGAACGAAGGTTAAAATAATTCTTAGTAGGTTAAACAAATAGTGTTACCTCATACCTGGTCAATTATGACGATTACAACCACAACAAATAAATGTGATGATGGTTGTTCCTGTTGGTTCTATTATCCCAAAAAAAAATATAAAAAAATCTAGGTATAAATAATCCAGAATATTCCTTCCAAATATGAGTTCAGGATCCTTTTCCAATCCATTCTTCAATCACTCAAAACTACCTCACCAATACAACAACAATCGCTAACTAAGTATCATTAACAATGAAATTCTCAAAAGTCGCTTCATTTGCTTTCCTTGCTTTGTCTTCCCAAGCAGCTCTTATTCAACATGATGTTATCATTGAAAATATCAAAAGAGATGCTGTCTTAGCTGGTTCTGCCGAAAACAATATTGCTTCTTCAGCTTTCACCAAAAGAGAATCCGAAGTTGATTCTTCTGAAGATGTTCAATTGGAAAAGAGAATCAGTTTTGCTGGTATTGTCAGTAGTATCATCAATCAATTACCAAGTATTATCCAAATCATTGGTAATATTATCAAAGCTGGCCTTGTTAAGAGAGATGATATTGATGATGCTTTCGCCCTTGTCCTTGCTGAATACCCACATATTGTTTCCGTCTTTGAAGATGCCTTTGGTGATTTTACTGAAGCAAAGAGAGATGAAGCAGCCAGTGTTGGCACTCAAATTCTTGGCTCATTCCCATCTATTCTCACCCAAGTCGTTAATGGTTTTTCAAAAGTTCTCGATTTTGCCAATTCTGATACCTTCAGCACTGGTCTTTCAATTCTTTCTAATTTTACTTCTATTGCTTCGTCGTTTGCTAGTTCCCTCCTGAGTGTTGTTCAAAATGGTAAGAGAGATGGTGTGGAAGATATTGTTTCAATGGTTGTCAGACAAATTCCAGATTTGATTGTTGAAGCTTCCACTCCATTTGTCACCAACGCCGAAAAAATGAAGAGAGACGCCGATGTTGCTGCTTCTTTAGTTGATAACTTGGTTAAAAAGGGTTTGTCAACTGCAATTGATACTTTTGGCGCTGCTACTGTAGCTAGCGTTGTTTCCAAAAGACAAGTCAGTTCTTTTTTGTCTAAAGTTTTATCCAAAGCTTAAATGATTATTCCAAATTTATGTGACTATATCAAGCTTATTCAAGTCTTGTATCTGCTGAATATTTGAATCATTCGTTTTTTTCTTTCTTTCTATTTTACTATTTTACTTTTTCGTTATAGTCTTACTATGCCATTTTTAGAATGTTTAGTTTTGATTTATTATACAATCTCTGTTTGTGTTAAATTTGTTGTCGCGTGATCTGCACACACAAAAAAAAATGTGCTATATGCACAGAAAATCACTTTGCAAAAGTTTGCAACCAACAATAGAGAGAGAGAGACAGAGAGGCGAAATGTATGACTGGAGGGACAAGGAAGAAGAGAAAGAAAAAAAATTTTTTTGACAACCAAAATGTGTCATTTTCCTTTCTAATTTTTGTCTTTTATTTATTTATTTATTATTATTCTTTTACATCATTGTTCAATTCATGGTGGTGATATTAACGAATCAATCAATCGATAGTCTTATCTGTTTCCGTAGCATTATTCTGATTAATTAAATGAACTTAGAATATTCTCCAAATTGTTCAACTCCAAGTGATTCTTCATTGCATCATATAGAAACTCCAGTTACAACCGCTAAAGAAAACACTAACACATTGTCTTTAAATTCAAATAGATTCTGGCTTGAAACAGCTGATTCCACAACTTCATCTATATCAGATACAAGTGGTAGACTGAGAGGAAAGGTCAACTCCGGTGGTTGTGTTGTTACTTCGGGTGCTGATAATATGACTACTACCACCACTACTGGTGCTGCTGCTGCTGCTGCTAATACCACCACCACTATTAATACTACAACCATTACCAGTACTACATCTGCTGTTTCCGCCTCTTCGACCAATAATACTGGTGTGCATGCTGCTGCTGAAAATCCAAACATCATGGCCACAACAGCAACCAGGGATATTAAGTCAAATAATACCTTGGTTAGAGGACGACCATCTGCCTGTGTTTTTGTTGCTAGTTTATGTTCCACGTTATCCGATGATGAATTAAGTATCTCGGTCACCAACCATTTTCAACAATGGGGATCTTTAGCTACTGTCAAAGTTTTGAGAGATACTTGTAATCGTCCGTATGCCTTTGTACAGTACACGACCGACGAACAATCAAAGCTTGCAATTGAAAAGGGTCATAACTCGGTTTTGGATGGTAGAAATATTAGATGTGAAGCAGCCAAGGTCAATAGAACTCTCTTTTTGTCGTCCAAATCTTTACTTAATTATGAGGTTGTTGAAGATAGATTGTCAGCTTTTGGTGAACTTGAAGATTTGGTTCCTAGTACAGCCAAGGGTGAACTCTACAATAATGCCAACTCGGAAAAAGGGTACAAGAATTGGTTTTGTAAGTTTGTTTACCGTGATGATGCTATCAGAGCTTATGCAAATTTGACTGAAGAAGGAATTTATAAAATCGAGTGGACACAAAACATCGACAAATCTTGTGCCCGCAAAAGCGATGGTGAAGACTCTGAATTTGATACCAGGGTAAAATTTGATAAGTTTTCCATTTTTGTGGGTCAATTAAACCCTACTGTTACTGATGAAAGTCTCGGTGAAAGATTTCAACGACATGGTGAAATTATTGATTTGAATTTGGTTAAAAAAGCCAACAATACTTTTGCGTTTATCAAGTATAAAGATGAGTCGAGTGCTGCTAGTGCTGTTGAAAGAGAAAATCATTCTATGTTTTGTGGTAAAACAATGCATGTTCAGTACCGTGAAATACACCCATCGTCAACACCAATGCGTTATCGAGGTTCTGGGGGTGGATTTGGACATGGAAATTCCACTAGCACGGGTAGTAGTGGTAGTGGTGGCGGCGGAAATCTGACTAACATTGGAATTGCCTTGGCTCCTCCTCCAATCAACTTGAACAAGCGATCATTCACAAAGAACGAGTTTAGTAAATTTCACACTAAAGAGTTCAACAGTAAGCCAAAATTTAATGGGTATCCATCTAATAGCTATAACAAAGGTTACAACAAGTTCAAATCGTACAAGAATTTTCGTTCAGCCAACTCAGATAGAATGCTTGATAAAAACGTCAATGATGTTACATGGCAAGCCCTGCAATTGAATCTCAAGAGTGAAGTATCTGACGCTTCCAATAAGAGAAGTGGGGGTAATGGTGGTACTAAAGAAGGTTCCCGTGGTGGTAGCGGTCCTGGTGAAGCAAATAGAAGTAAAGCAATAAATTCTACAACTAATGGATATCCTCCACCACAAACTTCACCTGGTTTCCCTTTGTTCTACTATGTTCCTGCAGAAAATGTTGGTTTTGCTACTACAAATTCAAGTAATAATGCTCTGTTCTATAATCTTTACCCTCAATATTACCCACATCCTACCCATGCTCATACACATCCTCATCCTGGTGGTGGACCGCCACTTCCTCCTCCTGCCCCGGCTCCCGCTCCTCCGGGAACTGTTATGCCTGGTACCTCTGGTTGTCAATTTGGGGATATTTCTAATGGCGGTCGTCCTCCTTCTGGTGTTACTAATGTTATGGGTGGAGGTGCAGTTGATTATTCACATCCAGCATATGGAATGGCTAATTATGTATATTATCCAACTGAGGCAGAAATTGCTTCTCACGAAAAGAAAACTTAGATTGAATAACCAAAAAAAAGAAAAAAAAGGTAGTGCTTTGCTAGTCATGTTTCTTTAATGTTGTAATAATTATAGTAATATTATGTGTTTAACTTTATATATGAGTGAGTAAATGTTTATATCTCTTTAATTAATGTATACATATTTTGTTCCACCATAAAGAATCATTAACAGCAAATAAGGTGAGAAAAAAAAATCCCACCAAGAAAAAAATCACTATCAACACCTACTTTTCTGTTCTTATTGAATATCAACTTCATTACGATGTCTTGTGTACATGAATTAGCAAAATTGTTAGAACAAAAACCGGAGAAAACAAGTGGAAAAACTGTTAGTTTATGTCGTTCAAATACCGAACTGGATGATTTTCAACTTTATGATAAATTTTATAATTTGCCTCCAATTGATCCTATTTTACAAGAAAAGAAACCATGGAAACAAGATGTGAATTATTTTAAGAAAACATATATTTCATCATTAGCATTGATGAAGATGTGTATTCATGCACAATTAGGAGGTTCAATTGAAGTTATGGGGATGTTGATTGGGAAAATTGTTAATACTAATATTATTGTAATGGATGTTTATCGATTACCAGTTGAAGGAACGGAAACTAGAGTTAATGCACAGAATGAAGCATATGAATATATGGTTAGATATTTACAAAATAATCAAAATTTAGGTAATAGAGATGAAAATATTGTTGGATGGTATCATTCACATCCAGGATACGGATGTTGGTTAAGTGGGATTGATGTTAGTACACAAAGTTTAAATCAAGGATTTCAAGATCCTTATTTAGCTATTGTTGTTGATCCTGTTAGAACTTTAAAATCTGGTAAAGTTGATATTGGTGCATTCAGAACATATCCTGATAATTATAAACCAACTAAAGAAGGGAATAATGGATCTAAAAAAGTTGGGAATTTACCAAAATCTAAAAGAAAAGATTTTGGTAGTTATTCAGATAAATATTATAGTTTGGATATTGAAATTTTCACTAGTGCTTTGGATGATAAAGTTTTGAATTTATTGAAAGATGAAGATTCATTAAGTTGGATAAAAAATTTATTGACCAATGGGAATGAAGTAATGGGTATTAAAGAAAAAGATATTAAATCAATTGAATTAACCAAGAATTACGAATTGAGTCAAGATAATGCAGACGATGATAATATATTTACATTAATTGATCAATTGAAGAAATTAAATGGTACTAAAATGTCTACCAATAGATTGAATACTCGTAAGTTAGCATCTAATTTTGAGAGCGTATTGTATAAAAAATTGTTGAAGAGATCAAAAAAGTCCAAGAAGAACAAGAGTGAAGTTGAGATTCCAGATGATGAAATAATTGATGAAAGTGACTTGGAAAGGAATACTGATTTGAAATCAGGAGGTGCAGGCACTGCTTCTGATGCTGATGATGTTATATCCAAATACGGGGATGATGATGATGAAGATGAAGAGCAGGAGGAGGAGGAGGAGGAGGAAGAAGAAGAAGATGTTGATGATGTAGAGGAAGAAGTTGAGGATGGAGATCTGGATGAAGATATGGGACGCGACGATGACCGATTGTTAAGAGAGGTTGATGATTTGGCAAGGTATAATTTGAGAGAGTCGTATGATACGGATTCTGTACCACTTGATGATAGTTATGATATTAGAAAAAGAATGGAATATCTTTCGAAAAATCACAATCAATACCAAAGATACGGGTCTCATGATTTTGGGCATACAAGAAAAGGAAGGCATGCTATCCATGGTTCCCTTAATGTATCTTCATATGATGGTGGACGTAGAATAAAATCTCGATCCCGTAGAGATATTGGTGATCCGTCATCATTTGATGAACGATTAGTTGGTGCCACTGGCATGATGAAAGATACTAAGAAGAAGAATCAAAATTTGGTCAAATTAGCTAAATCAATTGGATTAAAAGAAGTAAATGATTTAATTATTATAGATGCTCAAGAGAAATTATTTACATAGGACGTGTATTGACATGTGATGTGTATCACGTGTAGAATATAGACGTGTCTTTGTGTATGCGATGGGCTCAAAAAAAAAAAATCCTTCCTTTTTTTTTTGTAATTTTTTTTACATAATTCTTCTGATGGTTGCCATTTTTCTTTTTTTTTTCTTTCTTTTTTTTTCTAAAGAATAAAATTGAAATCTCATTTTCTCTTACTTTTTTTTTTCCAGGTTGTCTGTCAAAATAGCATTATCTTCTTTTGCTTTTTTATTGAAAGTGTATATATTGTTCTAATTCATTAGAAGTTGGATATATATATATATATACATATTATAGAAGAGATTACTAAGGATGTATCATAGCAATAACAACAAGCGATCATCATCATCAACGACAACAGCAACTGCATTTAACAAGACCACACCAGCATTAAATCCGATTCTTCTTGCGAATCCATTAGTTTTTAAACCCTCCTCCTCATCATCATCATCAAACAAAGATCAGACTACCGAGAATCATATTCCTTCAAATTATATAATACTATCAAATATGAAAAAGTCTAAAAATACCAATCGTAATTCACCATCTTCAAGTAGTAGAACATCTGGTTTGAATAATAAATCTCGAAATGCGACTAATAGACCAAAATCATTAAATGAAGCAATTGCAAAATACACAGGTAATAGATATTTAACTCATAAAGAAAGAAAAAGGAAGAGAAAATTAGAAGAGGTTGATAATGTATCTATTAAAGATGAAGAAGGTGAAGACAAAGGAGAAGTTCAAGATGACCAAGACTTGGATGATGAAGCAGAAGATCAAGAAGAAGAGGAAGGAGAAGAAGGAGAAGAGGAGGAAGTTCAAGAACCAGTCACTAAGAAAAGTAGAGGCATGTGGGGTGCTATTAAATCATTCTGGTCAGGAACTCCAACACCTACTGGTTCTGCAGATGAAGATCTAGGTGAAGAAATTGGAGAAGAAATTGAAATTGAGAAAGAAACTGATTCTCCTGAAGAAAAGGAAGAAGGATCTTCTCAAGATGAAGATGAAAGTTCTCCTGGTGAAGTATTTGCAGAAACTTCACCATTCACTGGATTTAGTGAACCTGAAAAAAGTGAAGATGCTGAAGAGGAAGATGACGATGAGGATTTTACTGGACAATCTGAATCTAGTGATGAAAGCGATGACGAAGAAGAAGATGAAGAAGAAGAATCTGCAGAAGTAAACACCGAAGCGGATGATGTTGATGATGATTTGGAAAAATTAAAGCATGATTTGAAGGTCGATCAATTGATTAATTCCCACGGATTACCAAAATGACTAGGATGTAGAACGATGATTGCGGATGAGAAAGACGAAGAGGCACTACGAACACTTCGCTAATTCTCGGCTCGCGCCCACACCCCAATTTAACTATGTGTACTTCAGCCACTCCCCGTATATAATAGACTCTTGTAGACAACCTCCTTCAACTCCTCCCCTTCTCTGCTCGCTATCTCGAGAATACTCAGGCATGTTTGTCATTCCCTCTCC
>NW_003020038.1:951671-1017060 GCF_000006335.3 Candida tropicalis MYA-3404 | reverse complement strand
ATGATATAAATGAAGATTACAATGATAGAGGATCAAATGGTTCTAATAGAATATATAAAAACTGGAGAGAATTGGCTAAGAATAAACCACCAGTTGGGTTATTAAATCATGGTGTGACATGTTATATGAATTCTGCTATTCAAGCAATGATCCATATTCCAGCGGTGCAACATTACCTCAATGATGTCAATAATAATAAAATCAAAGATTTGAAGCCAAGATCAGTTACTCATGTTTTAGCTGAATTGAGTAAGAGAATGTGGATGGGGGATAAAAAATATATCAACCCAAAGAAAATCATACAAAGATTGGATGAAATTAATTGTATGATGAGTGAATGGCAACAAGAAGATTCCCATGAATATTACATGTCATTGATGTCAAGATTACAAGAAGATTCAACCCCAAAGGGTAAGAAATTGAATGAATCGATAATTTATGATATATTTGGGGGATTATTAAAACAAAGAATCACATGTCATAAATGTCATAATGTATCAGCTACTAATCAAGAGTTTTATGATTTATCTTTAGGATTAAATCGTAAAAAATTCAAGAATAGTAATAAATTTTCAATTGAAAAATCAATTAATGAATTTTTCAGTAATGAATTAATTAAAAAAACTGAAGAGAATAAATCTGGATATTATTGTGAAAATTGTAAAATGTTTACACATGCCAATAAAATATCCACCATTAAAATTGCCCCAGAAACATTAACTATTCATTTTAAACGATTCAAATTCAACAATAACTCAAGTTCCAAAGTCAAACAACTGATTAATTATTCTAAATTTTTAAATTTGAGTAAATATATGGAAGACAAGGAAGAAAAAGCTGTATATAAATTAATTTCAGTTATTGTTCATGAAGGTAGATCGATATCTAGTGGTCATTATGTTTCTCATTGTTTACAACCGGATGGATATACTTGGTGTACATATGATGATGAATACATCAATAAGATTGAAGAAAGAGTAGCATTGAATGATCCATCTGCATATGTTTTGGTTTATACAAAATTAACCCCAAAAGAAATGGCATCAGAATAGATATATAGATTGAATAACGAAGGGTAGTAATATATATATATATATATATCATTATAAACATATGTCAGACACAATAAAAAAAAATGCAACCACTGATGGAGAAAGACAAAAGACAAAAAAAAAGAATCGGGGTGCAAAATGAGAAAAAAAAAGGATCGTGCAACAACGCACAAAAAAGCAAAAAAGAAACAAAACCAATCGTCAGGTATATTTCTTCTTACAAAATCATATAATGAAGTTAAACTTATATGTATTATTATTATTATTATTATTATAAACAACGATAAAATTATAATCAAAATCAAAATCAGAATCAGAGAAGTAAACAAACCTAAACAGAGATAGAATAAAAAGGGGGTATATGTGTAAGGGAAGAAACTGAAAAAAAAAAAAAATCAGAGAACCAAATAGTATAAATAAATAATAAAAAAAGGAACATCAACCAAGAACAGATTTAGAGCAAATCAAAAAATCAAAAAAATTAAAAAATAAAAAGGAAAAACCAACCATGAAAAAAGACAAAGAATAAAAATAAAAAGTAGACCAATACCTTTGAAAAAAAAGCCAATAAAAAAACAAGGGAATAAACCAGTAATGAGATATATATAAAAAAAGGGAAAATGTTAGTGGTATATTACCCGAGGGACAGACAATTAACAAAAAAAAAAGTGTGTGACCCCCCGTAGGGCATAAACCCAGCTCGCGGCAAACTTTGATACCAACTAAACGTAACAAGCCAAAGAACTATCTTCTTCCTTTTAATACTAGAAAACTAGTAGAAATAGGAGTAATAGTAGTGATAGGAGTAGCATTATTAAGCATCAACAAAAACATCATCGTTGTCTTGATCTTGTTGTTTCTCTTCATTACGATAAGGTAATCTTAAACGATTCATTAAACTTGAATTGCTGGATCTTCTTCTACTAGCAAGTTTTAATTTCTCTTTTGTGGCAAAAGATGATTCATTATAAGATGAAGAAGAGCAATGATTATTATCTTCTTTATCAATTTCCAAATCGGATATAGTAGAATTTGAGGAAGATGATGAACTATACCTTCTTCTAAATTTATTCTGTAATGCTCTTTCAAGTAATAGTTGAGTAGTTGTTAAATTTTCAATAAAATTTATATAACTCTTTTCAATAACAAATTTCCCTTCTTTATAAGTTTCTGAATATGAATATGATTTCTTATAATACCAACCTAATGGATTCTTACATTGATGACATTTGATTTTATTAATTAGATAAACACCAGTTTTCATTTCAGTCTTTTCTGGATTTAAATTGAATTCAATATTGATCAAATTATCAACTAAATACGCAGGACCACTGGCTCCATTGAAATTGTCTGATAATATCAAATCTGATAAACATAAATGAGAAGAACATCCTTTACAAGTAATGATCTGAATATTAGGAGAATCATACTTTGAATTCTCAAAGTAATTGGTACATTTTAAACCCATGATGATGATAAATGATAAGTAATCTTAAAATAAACTGTGAATTGAAAGGGGAAATAGGACTCTTCTGAATGTGATTTCTCGTAGATAGTTTTCTTTTACTTTCCTTTCACTGTCACACAACACTCTCTCACATATACACACTCACTCTCTGGTGAATATGAAATAGGGGGCGGAGGATGGAGGAGGGATGTAAAATGATGTAGTCAATAACAGTGGACAAGTAGAAGATTGAGGTAACTACTTGTTGATATGAAACTGATCTTTAAAGTGGGTTGGTAGTAAGCTGATGATAATAATTGTAGAAACAAGTAAATAAATATGTATATATATATAAATATATAAAAAAGAATCAAAGAATGGTTTATGAATTCAAAGTAAAAGTAAAAGTAAAAAAGAAAAAGGAGTGATTTATAATTATATGTAAATTTTTTTTGTTCCTGTTTCTTTGTATTAATAGTGCAACACTTTAACCAAAGAGGTTATACTGTTTAAACCAAAAAAAAAAAAAATGAGCTTTAGTAACAGTGAAACACCAGTGTACTAGTGACTCACCGAAATGGAAATGGAAATGGAAATGGAAATAAAAAACAAGTGACAATATTTAATATTTAATATTTTATATGTGTGTGAATGTGCGTGGTTTTTTCTCTTTTAAACTGATACACACAACTGTGGGTGAATTACAAAAATACATTCAACCTGTGAAGACTAAAAACTAAAAACTAAAAACTATGGGGAGATTGTCTGGAAAGAAAGAGGCGGCGACAGAATGGGTGCAACAAAATGGCCGGGAAGAGGAACATTAAGAGGAGGAGGAGGAGGAGACGTGGGAAGGAAATAACAAAATAATACATTACATAATATAATATTATATTATATTATATTATATTATTATCATAGATGTGTGAATACCAAATAACCCACATATTTACTCAGAGAGATCATTGATTGAATAATAATTTAAACAAGATCTATTAATAATACACAACACACACTTACGCCCACTGTCCATACCCACTGTCCACACTCTGGGTGAAGTAGTCACAAGTTTTTTCTGATTCCTCTCTACGTCTACTTTTCCTTTAGTTAATCGTTTCCAACTGTTGAGTTTCACTTTAAGATTTCCACAATTTCTTTTAAATACTCCGACAGACAAAAAATTATATATACCACATATATACCATATATATATACTGCAAAGCATCCAAAAGCAAAGTGTATATAAATAAATGAGTAGATTGTTTATCTCTTTTCCTTGTAACAATGTGCTACTTTCTTGAATTAACACGTCACGTGTCCAGTATCACTAATCATTGTATAATCTATTGTTATTTTAATGAAACTCCATATGTTACCATTACCTACTCTTTCTTTCTCATCGTTTACCTCCTATTGTTGTATGTGGTGCGTGCCTCTCTGTCCTTTTTTTTTATCGTTCTTATCGAGATGATGCAAAGATAACAATGTCAATTTGGTCTTCAAGACACTACCACCTATTATATACTCCGACATTTCAAACCACTTTGTACTTTCGATTGTAGTTTCCCATATCACAATTAACATCCGTTTCATGTCTTATCCTGACTTTTTATATTCTATTTTTTATGTCTTATTTTTGCTAAATTACTTACGTTGCATATATCGAATTTAGTTCTAAAGAGAAGTTGTACCCATTCTCGGATACTCGGGTTATCTTATCGCACACATTCTCCCCTCCTTCTCCTCCTCACTTGTTAGCGTTGTCATTGCTGTTTTATTTTTTTTTTTCGATTATGCTTTAAGCGTCTCCTAATGTATAACTCATTTAGGAGCAGTTAAGAAAACGGATATTATATAATAAACCCTGCTATGAAAGTTACTTTCAATTAAGATTGTTTTTATTTTCTTTTTACATAATTGTCATCAAATTTTTTGTTAACCCCGAAAAGAAACAATTAAAAAAAATACCGCACACACTTTCTCTCCGCAATATATCACGTGGTACTTGTTTATGTGTAGTTTGCCACGTGATTTAAATTCGCGTGGGTATACTACACGTGTTTAATTGCTAATTATTTCTTTTTTTTTTAAACATCAATTGAATATGTACAATTGTTATGAATATATATATATACATGAAAGAAAGAAAAACATATTAAATCATCTAAAGGGCAAATCACCATTTGTACCAACCTCTCACTTTAATATTCAATGGTTCGTTATTTAATGGAGTACTTGGTTTACTGTGAAGTTCTTTTTGGTTCTTTTCCCAGGCAAGTCTATCCAAAGTTTGTTGAGTTTTTAAAACACATTTCAAATGAACATATCTGTGATGAAGAATACCATGTCTACCTCTACCTTTGAAATCTATTCTCTTTCTCCAGTTACCATCACTACCGGTCCATAATTGATCAATATATAATTCATTTTCATTCATGTTCAATATTTTGGCTTCTTCTAAACCTTTTTTCAATAATTTCTCTAATTCAGTAGCCATTTTCTTACTATTGAAATGTAATTGATTAATAGCTAATTTAACATTGAATTTTCTAACCATTCTATTAACAATAGTGGCCTTTTTCATAGATGATTTAATTCTATAACTTTGTAAATAAATAGATGGTTCCAAAATATCAATTTCTTGTTTAGTTAAAGTGAATTTATATTTTTTACCTTCATGATCTAATACTTGACCATTCTTGAAAAAACCATTCATTTCAACATTTTTATTAAATAATGCAATTTTCAATGGATGAATATAATTTTCAACTTTAACTTGTACACCTTCAGCTTTTTTTTCATAAAAATTAATCAACTCTTGATCATTTTCTGGAGTAACTTGAGATTTTCTAGTTTCTTCATCAGTTGTTTCAACTGCTTGTGTTGATTGAGGTTCAATCTTATTTTCTGTGATATCTCCCAATAAACTGGCAAGTTTTGGAGTTGTTGTTGTTATAAATCTAACAGGTATTGGATTAAAAACCTTTAAGGTATGTGCAGATCTAATTAAAGGTCTGGTTATTATAGAGAACCTATTCATGTTAATGATGGACCACCTCTCAAATGGTTTAATACCCAGTGAAAAAATTTTCTTTGATTTTTCAAGTTTTTTTTTTCTCTCTCTCTCTCTCTTTTTCATATTGATTCCATGAACCAACCAAAATCTACAATTTGATACCTGGTACACGAATATGAATTTTAGTAATAACCAATTCTTCTACAATACTTCAACAACTTACGAATAATAATAATAATAATAATATATAATGAATATTTCACAGCTATATAACAAATTAAAGCAGAAGTAATCAAATGAAATAACAGTCTTTTATTTTAGTTTGTTATATATATATATTTTGTTTTACCTTTTTTCTTTTCCCCAAATAAAAATAAATTACATTACAAAACATCTAATTTAAGCATCATCAAAACCAGTCAAGTTTTTATCTCTTGGTCTATTAGGTAATGGGTAAACAAATGGAATTGGTTCATGATCTGGATATAAGTATTTTCTTCTTAATGGAGTTAATAATAATAATACTGGGGCAGAAACTCCCAATGCAACTGCTGTGAATAATGCTGTATTAACATGTGCATGATAACGTAACCACTAAATAGTAATAATATATGTTAGTAATAATGAATTTTCAATTAATGGTTGTTTGTGTTGTATTAGGGCAGGGTGATTGATTATACGATTGTTTTCATAGTCGGACAATACTTCATTAATTGTTTCTCCTGGTTGATATTCCACAAATATCCTCTTTATCAATGAGTATATGACATTGACGTTGATTCATTCAATACCTATAAATATTAACATAAACTTTCCAATTCATGTACTCTCTTTTCACTGAGCCAAATCCCTTGTCAATAATCATAGCCACTCCTAATAAAAAACAAATGAATCTTAACATACTCTTAATGGTTGTTTAAAATATATTGGTTTATCACCCCAAACTTTATCTCCACTCATGGTTAATTATATTCGAATATGTATTTAAATCTGATCAATCTTTAAATTGATATTGCAGTTTTTTTTTGATTTTTCTTTCAAAACTCTCTCTCTTCTGGTAATAGAATTTTTGGTGAGCCTAATTGGTTAGAAAACAAATAAAAATATAGTAGTGCGGTTACCGATAACGTGATTATTGTCAAGTGATCTTTTTTTGTATGAATCAACACAAACTATAAAACAAGATAATAAACGTATACAAGTAAGAATGATAATTCCCCTTTTTTCTTTGTTAAGCTTAAGACTTTCTCTTTTTGGCAGATTTGTTACCACTCTTAGAAGCACCAGTGGCTTTAGCTTCTTCCTTTTGTTCTTCAACAACAATGTCATGTTCTTGTTTAGCTTGCTTTTCAGCAGCTAAAGCGGCTTCTTCAGCTTCTTGTCTATAGAATTCTTCTTTCAATTTGTTATCATACCATTGAGCATAGTATAATCCACCTTGTAAAACCAAAACTCCCAATAAAACAAAGATAATCATAACTTGACTAGCAGCAACAACATTAATACCAGTTTGTTGATCAACTTCACCCCATTCTCCACTAACACAAGAATTGACACCGGTTCTTAAATTGGTCAAATAAATAATAATACCAACCATGAATAAACCTAAACTACCATATTCGAAATATTTAGCTTCTTCATCTGGTTTATATAATTTGATGAAATGTCCAATTAATCCAAGAATACCAACAGCATGTAAAGTATAATGAATATACATTGGTGAATTACCCCATTGTTTATAATAATTAAGAGAATCTTCAAATCCATTAGGAACATCATGTCTCCATAAAGTATTTAAATCAAATGGCCAGTTACCATAGATAACTCCTAATCCAAAACAAGTGGCTCCAATGATTAATGAAGTTCCAATTGGAACAATTTCTTGATATGACATCATATTGATTGTAAAAAAATTATAGGTTAGATAAAGGTGGAGGGGAAAAGAAGAATACTAATAAATAGATTATATCACTTGTTGAACTGAACAATTTTTTTTTTTCTTTGTTGTTTAAACTTGAAGTCAGAAGAAAAAAAAAAAATTTCTTTACTAGGTTTTTGATTAGGGCACGTGATCTATACAGTATTCGCATGTCGCGGCGAAAAGTTCGACAAAGCCCTGCGGGTGGGGGTCGTCGACTTTATCTATTTGTGGTTTGAATTTTCAATTCTTAATAAAGATAGCAATTAAATGTATTGCACATTTTGAAAAAAAAAATAGTTGAACCAATATAAGTCCTACAGATGTCCATCTCCTGATTATCTTAGAAATCATTGTCTTTTATGTATGGTATTTGTAGTGAGCAATTGATGTTGAAACATCCAAACCGACACACAAATCAATCAACCAGTGAGGTTCAGACTAAACCATTCAACCGAGATGACCCCTTCTTTTATCATTCTCTCATCTTATTTTTTAGTCCATACATAGCAACTTCTTATCATTATAATGATCACTACTACCCACCCACTTATCCATATATGCATCAGAATCCCTCTCGTGAATCAGCTAGGACTCTCCACTCCAGGGTGAATGTTGTCTTGTATATTGCAATCAATCATCTATGCTATGGTCACAAGTCGCGCGGCGATTTCAAAAACTTTTGGATCCAAAACCCATAATCGGAGAAACTTAGTTGATTCGTTGTTGATTTAAGGATAATTTTCGAGGGTTGATTATACAGTGGTATATATACCAATAAGTAATTGCCTTTCTTTCCTTTTTTTTATTTTTAATATAGCAATTCTTTTTTTTATCTTTCTTTCTTTTTTTCACGGTTCTACACTTAATAGTTTTAAATGTCATTAAACTATCAAATATCATTGGATAGTTTACCCATTGAAGTTCTCACCAGAATACTAGATTATGCAAGATTAGAAAATGTTATCCAGTTAGTCTCCCATGAATTTTTTTTAAAATCAAACCCAAACCTTAAAACTGCAACCAATGGATTGATTACAAGTAGTACTATATCATATAATAATAGATTCATACAATATTCATTTGTTCATATGTATAAAAGGACTAAAACTTACCTTGATAAAGACAATTTGCTGTTTATCAATGAGGATGATGTTGAACCTTTGGTTCATTATTGTATTCATGAGAACCTTCCAATTGTTTTGACATTGAGTTATTATGTTTGGTCATTGGCCGATTTGGTTGAAATGGTGGCATTGATTTCAAATTTGCCAAATTATTTGATCCGATACAACCCTAGAAAATTGAATTTGGTTCCCGGGTTTCTTGTACAATTTCAGTTTGAATTATTTATTTAATATCATTGGTGACCATATTGGTCCTTCTGTTAATGCTATAATGGTATACAACTATAGTGGAACATTTATATTCAATGATATGAACTTTCCAAATTTGGAAATACTTTGGTTTGAAGATAGCAATATCAAATTCATTGGTCCCTTCCCAGCATCTTTAAATACAATACACTTGTATCCTAACAAATTTGGTTGGAATAATAATCGTCAAGTTAAAGTGAACCAAAACCTTCCAATATTCCTTAATAGTCTACTTTTAGGTGATTGTTCCGTGAAAGCAATTCATTCAGGCAGTCATATGTCATCCATTGAACTTAGAAGAATCAGAGTAAAAGATCCAGATCAAGAGTACAATTTTGTAAAAGAAGTGATATTGAAGAGTTTAGTCAGTGGAACCTTGAAAGAACTTAGTCTTGATTCAATTTGGAATTCTCGAAATTTTTTGCTTGATATTGAACAAGAAATATTCAAATGTCCTGAAGTTCAACCTTGTTGCCAACAATTATCGAAAGTTTCACTTACTGGATTCTGTCCACCGTTAAGCATGTGCTCCAATTTGAAAAGCTTGAATATACTGAAATTGAATGACCAAAGTATTTTTGATAATTATAAATTCCCGGAGAACTTAGAACGATTATCGTTGTCATTCAATAACATTAAAAATTTACTCCCGATTGATAAAAACATTACTCTGGCAACAAAATTAAAGACACTAAATTTAGCTGATAATCCAATTGACTGGACATTGTACATTCCAAATTTTAAACGATTTCAGAATTTGAAATCTTTAAAGTTGTCAAATACATCGATTGGTGATCATTTCCCAAAAATCACGTACCCTGATTCTGTTGAAGAGTTGTCTTTAGAAGTCAATATGATCAGATCATTACAGGAAGTTTATTTCCCTAAAAGTTTGAAAAATCTAGGTATTGGTTCCAATTCAATAAAAACCGTCGACAAACCAAATCTTCCGGCGGGTATTGAAACCATTCATTTAACTGAAAACAGAATAGAAAGTGTTGATTTAAGTTGTAATTCTCAAGGTGAGGAGTTAATGATTGAAATATTATATCTTAACTATAACAAATTAAGCAAGTTTGATTGTATTAAATTACCTAATCATTTGAAGATTTTAAATTTTGACAACTGCAGAATATCAAGTGTTTCTGGTATCGAATTTCCTCCAACATTAATGGAATTGGGTATCAGTGGCTGTGAATTAAAGAAATTTGAAAATGTGACATGGGGTTCTTCGCATCCACAATTGAAATATTTAAACTTATCACAGAATCAATTAACTGTCTTTGAGAATAAACTACCTCCTTCTATTGAAATCCTAAACTTATCCATGAACAAGTTGTCTAGCTTACCCCTTTCTGTTCTTGAAAACTTGGAATGTCTTAAAACAGTACACTTGTCGAGTAATAAATTCACAAAATTCAACTACCAATTCAATATCATCAACATCAAAACCCTCGATTTGTCCTTCAACTCCATCAAGTCATTAAATTTGACGTTCCCCAAGAATCTCACAACAAAACTAACGGTGCTCAATTTATGTCTGAATAAATTAACCAGCTTGACAGCACAAATGATTGGTCATAATAAAGACCTAACCATGCATGATAATATGGTTGAAATTGATATGACAGATAATAAAATCAAGTCTAGTGAATTAACAAGTAGATTAACTGAATTTCCTAATAACTTGCTGTGTTTTTTCATTGGACATACAGGAGAACAGGATAGGTTTGGTTATGATCTTGCGAGAAATGTCATTGATAATGGGTTATGTAGAGGTAAAAGAATCGATATTCCATAGATAGCACAACTTAATTTAGTGAATAAATAAAATAAAACGATTAACCTTTATTATGAATCTCTGGGTCCGTTAAAGGGAAAGACTATTTACAACAACATCAGCGACAACAAAGAAATACACCTCCTATGTACTATTATCCAATTATTTGTTAAAATCTCTTGATTGTAAGTTTCTTGTCATAGCAGGTAATGCTACTCTAATACCATCTAATTCTTTAGACATCTTAACTTGACAACCTAATCTTGAAGTTTCAGTTAAACCAAATGCTAAATCCAACATATCATTTTCATCATCATCAGGTTCAGGTATTTCATCATAATATTCAGGATCAACAATAATATGACATGTACTACAAGCACAAGATCCACCACATGCACCTTCCATATCTAAATTATGAGCTTGAGCAATATCTAAAATATTATCACCTTCAGCTACTTCATAAGTTAATTGTTTACCATCTTTAGTTATAAATGTAATTTTTAATTCTTCACCAGGGTTTGGTTTCTTGAGATGTCCATGAAGGTTTATTGGAGTAGTATGAAATGATTTAAAAGTAAATTGTGTTGGTCTGTGGATTAAAGATAACTGTTTTGGATAATTACGTATTCCAACTCGAGATATAAGTCTAAACATCGTAGTAGTATTCCTCCCCTGTTCTAATGATGAAGTATTTCTAGAAATTAGATTTGATTTGAAATATTCTGCAATTTTTTTTTTTTTTCTGTCTCTCACTCTTTCTATGAGTTTCCTCTGTGCGTCTTTATTTTTTTTTTTTTTGCTCTCTTTCGAAATTGCGTAAATCCGTCGAGTTTTTTTATTTTTTTTTTTCTCACCAGTAGTGATTCATAGACATCTAATAATTGAGTCATTAGCCTAAAGACCCATAAATATCAAATTTACACCTAAACAAAACATAAATAATAACCTATGAAAATTTACTATAGAGAACTAAAAATATTAATAAAATCAAAACCGCAATAATACCATAACTTATAAATTTATTAGCAGTCAATCTTCTACTCATAACTTTTAAAGTTTGAATTGACTTATCAATATAATTATCAGCTTGAGTTAAAGTATTTCTTGAATTACTAATCTGTTCACGTTGTGATCTTAAATCATTTAATATATTACTACCAATATTTTCAGTTTCTAGAGCAATTCTTTGACTATCAAATAATCTTTGTGATGATCTTTCTAATGATGAATTATTATTTAATAATTGTTTTCTTTGATCTGATTCAATTCCATTAGAATAATTCTTATTACCAAATAATTCATATTTATCTTGAGAATCTAAAAGATTATTATATGTATTTTGACATTCATCTAATTGTGATTTATATTGACGAATTTTAGAATTGTATGAAGATCTTTGATTTGATGGTATATTTGAAACTTCAATATTCATTTGATCTAATAATTCTCTTGATTCTTCATTTAATCCTTCAATTGCTTTTAAATAAGTCTTACGTTGTTCTAAAACAAAAAATTTTTTATTCCATGTTAGTAATGGTTCTTTATCACCCAGGAGTAAGGCAAATTACTCCCTAATAGTAGTAATAATAGTACATACCAGCATCAACTGAGTTGATTTGTGAAATCTTGGATTGTGCTTCTTGTATGGATAATTGGAATTCAGATTCATATGTTGCAAATGATTCAGACATGGTTTCTTATTGTTGGACGACGTAGGTTTGAGTGTAATTTATCTTTTTCTTTATTTTTTTTTATTTTTTTTTTTGCTTTGGTGTCACTGGAAAGGATTCTCTCTTTAAATGTGAGCAAAACACTCTACCAAGCATACAATTCTTGAATAATGTTAAATTATACAATTCTGGAAACCAGTGCTTGCACTGATTACTTCCTAAGGAACAGTTGTATTTAACATATTTGTCCATAGTTAGCTAACAAGAAATTAGAAAGTTAAGCGACAAGGTCAATTTATCAATTACGATAAATTGTAGTCTAAAAACATTCACTTACAATGAGTGAAATATACTAAAGTGAAGGGTCAAAATATAATAGTTGTAAAATACAAATCTATATTCAAAAGTCCTTAATCTCCTATATTCAAAGTTTCTTCAAAATGAAAGGAAATTCCCCTCTATAAAGGATGCTTTGTTTGATCTGAGCTTTTACTAAAAATAGTAACAATACCTTTTTTGGCCTTTGTTATACGGGTCTTGTTTGGATTGTAAGAAATAATCTTATAAAAGTAGTAATCTACTCGTAGTGATTAAAAGGAAAATAAATTGGTTAACTATAAACATATCTGTAGAAACGCTCCAGAGGAGAATATAACACTTACTAAATAGAGAAGTTAAATCAAAAGGGATTGAATACAACGAATGAGTATAATATAATCTGCGAACGTTTCGTTAACATTAAGAGGGGAAATCTTATCCTGAAATTTTAGGAATTACACGACCAATTTACATTTGGTTGTGAAGCGTTCTTCAATAGCGTCGTCTATTTAAATGGACGACTTCCCCCTTTATTCTGCACATTTTAGGTGCTACTTTTACATAACTATCTATCTAACTAATTCGCTAACTTAATTATATATTCATTTGGTATTATTCTACATCTATTTGATTACTACAAATAAGTTCTTCCCTGGTTTTAGGAATAGCGTCTTCATTTCTAACATTTCCCGAGTCACCTGGGACAGGTCCTTCATTGGTGTTTTGGTAACCAGAGTTATCCTCATCATAGTTCTCCTCATTATTTTCTTCCTGATCTGGGTTAGCATTTTGATCAACTAAGTCCTCATAATCAACCCCTTCAACCTTATCATTTTCTTTTTCCTTTCTTCTAGTTGTGTTTTCGTTGGTGTTAAAGTAAACACTATTAATGTTGGATAAGTTGATGGTAATGTTAATAGATTGTCTTTTTGGTTTAGTGATTTTATGAATCATAGTTTGAGATGTATTTATTGTGTTGATTTATTACTTCTCAATTTTACCAGATGTATTCTTGGGAGAATTCTTTCCTTTTTATAGTGAGGTATCATCATTTTCTTTGATGAAATTTCTTTAGCATTCCCCTTGTATAGGTTCCCAGTAATGGAATTTTTTCTAAGGATTCTAACTTGTAACTTTGGTCTGTAATTGATAGTAGTCTTCTAGGGACCACTATTTATCGCTGAAAAAGATCCTCTCTTTAAATGTGGACAAAACACTCTAGAAAGCATACAATTCTTGAAACCAGTGCTTGTGCCGATAACTTCTTAAGGAACAGTTGTATTTAACATACTTGTCCATAGTTAGCTAACAACGAAGCAGATAGTTAAGCGACAAGGCCAATTTATCAATTACGATAAATAGTAGTCTAAAGGCATTCACTTACAATGAGTGAAATGCACTAAAGTGAAGGGTTGAAATAAATTAGTTATAAAAACACTAATTTATATTCAAAAATCCTTAATCTCCCTATATTCAAAGTTTCTTCGAAATGAAAGGAAATTCCTCTCTATTTATAATCAAATATACATGCCGGGTAATACCTACCTACCCATTGAAATCCCCTCTCCACACGTGTGAGCTGTCCTTTACATGTGTGAGCTGTCCTTTACATGTGATTCTGGAATGGATTGTCTATGAATAGGAGTCCATTCCCCTTCTCTTTAGTTGTTTATCTTTGAATAGAAATCAATAAGAATTCTAGAAACTCCAATGTCTCTAACCTTACATTATAGAATGATTACAATCCATAAACAAATTTCAGGATAAGATTTCCCCTCTTAATGTTAACGAAACGTTCGCAGATTATATTATACTCATTCGTTGTATCCAATCCCTTTTGATTTAACTTCTCTATTTAGTAAGTGTTATATTCTCCTCTGGAGAGTTTCTACAGATATGTTTATAGTTAACGAATCATTCAATTTATTTTCATTTTAATCACTACGAGTAGATTACTACTTTTATTCGATTATTTCTTACAATCCAAACAAGTCGTGCCGCAAAACCAGAAATAGAAAAAAAAAATCAATCAATATAAGAATTAACAAAAAGTATATAATATATAATAATAATAATCAAAAAAAAAACACTATAAACGGCCCCAAAAACATTTACGTTATTCATAAAACTATGCTTTACAAATAGGAACATCTAGTTTCAACTTCATCACCATCACATTCATCACCTCTAGATCTATATTTCTTAAAAGCAGCTTTAACTTGTTCTAACAAATCGTGGTCAACTAATGCAGCTTCTCCAGAATCTATGGAAGCACCAGATTGAACCTTCTGTAATTTATTCAATTCTTCTTCAGTGATATGTCTTTCACCAATTTCAGAAGCAACGGCAGCTTTAGTAGTGGCATGTTCTTCATCATCGTTCAAATCCAAAGCATTAACAGTCAAGTTCAACAATGATTTACCAGATTTTCTTCTACCTAAACTTCCTGGAATTGGACCTGCTCTTGGAGCATGCTTAAAATATTCTTCTTCAGTGGCAGCATCGGCAGATTCAGTTTCATGCAAAATAACAGATTCACTCTTTCTATTCTTTGGAGTGGCAGGTGTCTTTGGCATTCTGTTGGCTGCTGCATTGTCATGAATCCATTTGGTAACCAATGAAGTCCAACCAGTTTGATGTGATGCACCCAAACCTCTACCAGTATCACCATCGAAATATTCATAAAATGGAACATAGTCCTTAAAGTATGGGTCTTTGTTCAAAGTGTCATTGTCACCATTACAAGCACGGTTACCTTCTTCATCTGGCAAAAAGATACGAATAACACGGTGTTGGATTTCTTGAGCACATTGAGCCAAGTTCAAATAATCACCAGATCCTTTTGGACATTCAACCTTCAAATCTGGACCATAGTACAAGTAGAATCTTTGCAATGCTTCCACCAACAAAAAGGTGGTTGGTAACCAAATAGGACCTCTCCAGTTGGAATTACCACCAAACATACCGGAATCTGATTCTCCTGACAAATATGCAACTTCAAAACGTTGGCCATTGACTTCTTTGACATATGGGTGATCCTTGTGGTGTTTGGATAATGATCTAATACCATAATCAGATAAAAATTCATCTTCATTCAACATTCTATCCAAAATAGCAAGCAATCTTTCCTTGGACACCAAGGCCAATAATAATCTTTCACCAACACCTCTAGTTTCCATAGATGCAATGTTTCTTTCAGACATGGTTTTTCTGTGTTCCAAGAACCAGTTCAAACGTTTTTTAAATCTTGGGTATCTGTCCAAAAGATCAGGCTCCAAAGTCAAGGAAGCATACAATGGAATCAAACCAACCAATGATCTAACGTGCAATGATTCAACAGAACCATCATCGTATCTAATAGAATCGTAGTAGAACTTATCATTGTCATCCCACAAAGAATCATGAGAAATTTCTTCACCACCATCACCACCGGTATATGACATGGCATCCGCGATGATAACAAAATGTTCGAAAAACTTGGAAGCAATACTTTCATAAACTGGTCTGGTTTTTGCCAATTCAAGAGCAATGTTCAACATTTGCAAAGAATAGAAAGCCATCCAAGCGGTGGAATCGGCTTGTTCCAAACTACCACCAGTTGGTAAATCTTCAGATCTATTGAAAACACCAATATAATCCAAACCTAAGAAACCACCTTCAAGACATTTCTACCTTCAGCATCCTTTCTGTTAACCCACCAGGTGAAGTTAAGCAACAACTTGTGGAAAGTGGATTCCAAGAATGTAATATCTTCTTTACCATGCATTTTTCTTTCAAGTTTAAAAACACGATAAGCGGCCCAGGCATGAACTGGAGGATTGACATCACTAAAGTTCCATTCATAAGCAGGAATTTGACCATTTGGATGCAAGTACCATTCACGAAGTAAACTAGAAATTTGATTTTTGGCGAAATTCGGATCAATCATAGCAAATGGAATACAGTGGAATGCAGAATCCCAGGCAGCAAAGAATGGATATTCCCATTTGTCAGGTAAAGATAAAACTTCGTCAGAGTACAAATGTCCCCATTCTTTGTTTCTACCGTTGGCTCTATTCATTGGTGGCTTAATGGTGTTTGGATCACCATTGGCCCAGTAGTTATGGGCAAAATAATAGAATTGTTTGGTCCAAAGCAAACCTGCAAAACCTTGACGAAGAATACTTCTAAGATCTTCAGAAAGTGGGAATGGACTGACTTTCCAGTAAAATTCATCAGCCTCGGCTTGACGTTGGGTGAATATTTGATCCAATTCATATTCATCAACTTCGCTCTTGTCTCTGGTGAACTTATAACGAATGGTGACATAATCACCAGCTGGAACATTATCAAAAGTGAACCAAGCAGCAGCTTTGGTACCGGTTTTATCAGGGTTAACGGCACCTTTTTCTTTATCAACAACATAATCATGGAAACCATCCTTGACATATTTGTGCTTGTTTTCTTGGTTGTACAATCTTTGAGTGTTGGTTTCATTTTCAGTGAAAATCAACTCTGGTTCAATATCTGGATCATTTTCGGTTACACCAGGGGAAGGTGCAAATGCCAAGTAACGTTTACCAAATTTTTGAGTATTAACTTCAATAGTGTAATCATCGACTTTTGTAACACTTGGTTTGTCAATGTCAACATATTCATCACTTCCCCATGCCCAGATGTTTCTCAAGGTACAGTGGGGTAAGATATGCAATGGAGCAGCTTTATCACTTCTGTTATAAGCAGTGATTCTAAAGTATAAATCATGAGGATGATCACCCTTTGCAGATTCAAATACAACATCAAAATATTCATTGTTTTTAAATAAATCAGTATCAGTGATTTCAAATTCTCTTTCCAATCTTGATCTTTTTTGGTTCTCTTCAACCAATTGCTTGTAAGGATACTCATTTTGTGGGTACTTGTACAAGTATTTCATGTAAGAATGGGTTGGAGTGTTGTCGAGGTAGTAATATTGTTCTTTGACATCCTCACCATGGTTACCTTGGGAATTGGTAACCCCAAACAATTTTTCTTTAAGAATTGGATCTTTACCATTCCACAATGCCATTGTAATGTTGATGAATTGTTTTCTATCAGACACACCTGCAATACCGTCTTCACCCCATCTGTAGGCACGACTTTTGGAATCATCGAAACTAAAGGATGACCAAGCATCACCATCAGCACTATAATCTTCACGAACAGTGGCCCATTGTCTTTCCGCAACATACAGCCCGAATTGACGCCAGGTAATGTCCTGCATTCTCTCCTTTTCTGCATCAAAGTGAACCATGATAATTGATTTTAAATTGATATGTTTCTCTAAACAAAAAAAAAAAAAAAACGGGGGGATAGTTGTTGAAAAAAAAGAAGAAAAATTTAAACTAGATAAGGAAATCCACTGAAATTTAAAGTCTAGCAAGTATAAGCAAGAGAGAAGTTAAGGATCTTTGAATTGAACTTATCAAAAAAAACAGTAGAACTCAATTGTTTGAAAATATTCCCAACTAGTTGTCGTCAGCAAAAAGAAGAAAAAGAAGAAGAAGAAGAAGAAGAAGGAGTTAAATGTATTAATAAATAATATATTAAAAATTACTTCTTTTTCTTAGATGAATATGAAAGAAGGAAAAATTTAAATTGTTTAGTCCGGAAATTTCATTTACTAGTTATCCCTAAATTGAATCAAACTAACCATTTGTAATATTTATGTAAATTATCTTAAGACAAGACAAAAATAATGCATAGAATTTACTGGTGCATAATTTTGTACACCTAAACTCCTTGCTCACATCGTATTGGTAAGTTTGCTATGGAGGGCTTTTGTTACTAATCCAGACAGAATCGAACAATCATCGCAAGGAGCAAAGAACCAGAAAAAGGGGGAGAGAGAGAGAGAGAGAGACAAAGAGAAGGGGGTATCGGAACATTTGATAGGTCGACGACCGAGGCGGAAATTCAACACAACAATCGCCTTCCTCTCCCATTCCTCCCCCCCCCTCCCCATCCAATGTTTAATTAAATGCCACAAACAAAATCCAGAGAAGAAATATTTGACACAAATTCTTTGAATTCTATGGGAAGTGGCTCATCACTTCAGGTTATGATTAATCCCTGATAGGACTTGAAAACAGAGATTATTAACAAGCATAGAACACATTACTAAGATAATACAAGTCAATCAATTGTTGATTGAACAGAGTAGCAATAAAATCAATTTCAATAATTTATTAGCCAGGTAAATTTTTTTTCTTAAGGTAACACAAAATTAAAGTTCGACAAATTAATTCTATATTATTCCGGAGCACTACACTGTATTTCCGGGGGTAACCTAACCACAAAAACCACCATTGGAAAATGGCAATCATCATTCTGCAACAGCACGTGACCAGCACGATCTTGGCAGGATGAAAAATTGTCTTTAGTCAACATTAGAGGAAACCCTTTTTATTCTTCACAAACAATGGAAGAGCTTGTCAGTCGACAGGTGACGACTCTTTTGTATATTATTGTAAACTCTCTTCTGATATTAACGACCAAAGTATTTCAATTCAAATGGTCTAGCTAAATTGTAACCAACAAAGGCAAAAATGATATTCAACTCCCATGAAATATCACCACCATATTCTCCGATTTGTCTAGCAATGACTCCTTGGTACCATGTTTGATTCATTGAAAGAACTGTAGAACAAATTCCAAAGCAGAACCCAACCACACCAGCTATTCCGATGGGAAGAGTTTTTGGATTGTTGAAATCACTAACATCATAACCTGAAAATCCTTTTCTGTAAATAAAATGTTCTGCCAAGGACATACTTAAATAAATGGAAACATTGTAACCAATAATGGATAAGAAATTCGATAATGCTGCTTCAAATTTATAGTATGCTGGAATGGAAAAAGCTAAAGAAACCAAATTACCAATAATACACCAAGCAATTCTTGGAACACGAGCAAATTGACTCCAAATACATTGAATGGCTAATGATAACGAGTATGAACCCGGCATATTGTTAGAAACAGCACCCAATGCAAAAACAACAATGATAAACCTGTACCCTTGATTGTTATTATCACCACATAAGATCTCATAAACTAACCCACCAATAGAGTTTTCATTGTAAGCTGTTTGAAATCTTGATCCGTCAATAGAAACACTAGTACCAATAGCTGCACCTAAGACACAGGCAAAAATAGTAGGTAAAGTCAATCCAATAACCATAGCTGAGGCAACTTTCCAAGGATTAGAATTTGATGGCATATAAACTGTGTAATCTGCAGACAGGGGAATCCAACCAGCATTTAAACCAAATATAACGGCAATGAAACTTAATACATTACCTATTTCTGTTTCCCCGGATTTCATTTCTCCCCATCTGAAAGAATGAGTTGGAGCAAATTTAGCAATAATGATGATAAAAACAATAAAATTAGGAATCCATGCGTATTTTTCATATAAATGGACAGTTTTATATCCAAACACAGCGAAAATACAAGTACAAATAACCAAAATTAAACAACCAGCCCATGGTGGTAAAGGTCCAACAGCACTTAAAAGTTGTGCACAAGGAATAACATTAACGGCATTCCACCCAATACATGAAATAACATTGAATAATGCAAATACTCTTCCCATGATATTCCCTGTGAAATAACGAGATAAAATTTGTTGTCTTAATCCAAATCTCATACCAAATGCAGAATAAATACCTGTACAACAAGCACCGATGAAACACCAAATACAAATAATAATGGTACTGGTTCTAAAATCTAAATCAAAAGCAGTTGGACCCAATGATCCAATGGACAACCCACTGATAACCATATTTGGTGATAAGAAAATGAATAATGGGGATAATAATGAAGTATCAGTTCTTTCTTCTTCAGGAACTCTTTCAATACCTCTGATTTCTGCATTAATACGAAGACCAATTTTATCAACCCAATTATCGGCTTCTTTGGTTGTTCCTATCTGGGTAGTACTTTCATCATCTCCATTGAGTAAAGCTTTCTCTCTATCTATGGTAGAAATTCCCACATTTTTCTCTTGGTCCTTCTCGTCGGAAATACTCCTTGACATTATATATTCTGGTTGCTAATGGAAATAGTAGCTAAGATATAAAAGCTGCAAAAATCTTAAAAAAAAAATTAATAAGAATGAACAAGATAAAGTTGATATTCAATTATGGATTAATATATAGTTTTTATTTCCTTCTCCTGTCTCCCCCTTCTCGATGAGTTTAATTTGAAACTAAAACTGAATTAAAATTACTCGGATCATTTCGAGGCTTTATCGTATAGAGAAGGAAAAATTTTTCTTACCAAACGGCGTTAAATGTCTTGCATCACCTGCGGAAAGATTGAGTTTTTAAAGTGAATCACAAAATGTGATAAGGTACGGCACAAATTTCAGAGAAAATGTTAAGAAACAAAACTAGTGAATGCTGTGAAACCAAAAAAAGGTGGAGATTACATTAATAGATGCAGTAATGTCGTTAATTATGAATACTTTAAAAACCGATTTAGATATCAAAGAAATTTATCTGTTCTTTTTATTTATTTTGTAATTACTTCTAAGGGTTTCACGTTAATGCAATCGGATTATTATTTTTTTTTTAGACATATACTCTAATGTCATACGATGCTAAGAAAAAAAAAATATATTGAGAAATAAGGTAATGTCATCACGTGTGGCTCATGGTCTCACACACATAGAAGTCCTTTTCTGAATGAAGTACGAACTCGTTCAAAAGTTGTAGCCCCTATCAGAGTGAAGATTTCGTATCTGATTAAAGTATAAATTGTTGCTGGAAACATGCATCTTGATGCAGGTTATTAGTGCTATTTATATTCAACAATTTTCTCTTCCACCGGAAACTCCGAATAACATAGTTCATACAACAATATTCAACTTGAGATTTTTATAATCATGTTGATCTCGATTGTCAAACATGTGTCCCAAAAGACAATCACTTCCGGCAGCGGAAAATCAATACCGATTATTAAAAACGGAGATAACATTGGTGGTTTCAGACTATGTTGATTTTAGTAATGTGTCAGTGTCCCTAATAACCCCATCTACATGTATAAGAATAGTCTGATTGATCGGATTCCTCCCCGAAGGGGCCGATTGTAATCGAGCTCCAGCCTCGTAGTAGTAGATGATGTAATTAATAATGATTAGCTAACATGAACAACAAAAAAAACAAAATGCAAACGTATGATATTCATAAAATACTCCCGTATATAATCTAAACTATAACAACAACAATCTCTAAATTACTCTAAAAACTAAGGTTCGCATTCTTCAGGTCCCTTTTTCTCTTCATCAATTACTTTACAAACTTGTTTCTTCTCTTTCTTATCCATGGCATTAAGGTAGTAAATTGTCATACAAGGGAAAGCGATTGATAATGTACTAAACCATGCAACCAAAATACCAATGTTTCTACCCAATTGTCTTCTTGTAGTTCTAAAGAAAATTGTTTTAATTGCTTCGTAGTAATTGTGTGAAGGCATGGCATAACCATAACGGAAGAATTTGGGAAGAAGACCAATTGGTGTGAATGTTGGAGTAATATTAGCAATAATAATGAAAAGAACCCAGAATTGAAGCAATGGTGGATAAATTGTAAGAATAAACATACCCACAAGTTCATTGATAGCACCAAGAGCCCACATATCCAAGAATGTAATCATCCAATAAACCATAAAACCACCTCTACCATAAGAGTTTGTAAATGGGACTTGGAAGGCTAATGTGACCAAACATGCACATAAACTCATAATGAAAAATGAAATCACAGAAGAAAGGTATCTAAAGATTAAGAAATGTGAACGTTTAATTCCCAGTCTGGCAACAGCCATGTTTAATGGACCAAAGAAATCCAAATTCATAATTGATAAAATGGTCAAATAAATGATACCATCGTGGAATGGACCAACATAAATGGCCAAGTTATATTGAACATTATCAAGTCTTCTGAATTGTAAGGGAGTACCAAGTAGTTCTATTTGAGTTTGTGATGTTAAAGTCGTGTTACCAAATATACCACCAACCATTTTTGATTGAGCACTTAGCCAAAGACCCTCAACCGCTTGAAGGGAAGGAAGCCCCCAAATACTCATACCAAATGAGTGTCTGGCACTTTCATAGATTGAAATCACACCGTTTCCAGAAAGGTTGAAATCTCCATTACCTTCTGTGATGGCCGTGTAATAGTTGTAAGTAGCATTAGGTGGAATGTAAAGTGATGTCCAATACTTTTCATCATGAATCAATTTTGCAATTTGATCAAAAACAGTAAGATTATTTGATTCGGCCATTTCTCTGAAAGCAGTAATGTTGTAAATATGCCAGTTACCTCTATATCTACCTTCTGGTGAACTCACAACCTCATTTAAAGTAGTACCAAAAAGTGGTGGGATTCCATCAATGGTATCAACATCTTCTATAACAACCAAATTATTCATATTTTTAACTCTACCATCAATTTTATAAAATGAACCCCAATAAATAGAGAAAATCCCCAAGATACCCACCGACATAATGAGATAATTCAAAGCAAAACGAGCTGCAATTTTCTTTCTTTGGGTAGCGAATCGACGACTAAAGAATGAGAACCCTTTATGAATTTTATTAGACATGGAATGACGACGATCATTCACAGCATTGGCCATAGCATGATAATGAGGATGGTTTTGAGTTGTATCTTCTGGAGGAATATTTACTCCAGGAGTCAAGGTTTTTGGTTCTTGCAGAGAATCTTCTTCACTTGACATTTTTGAACTCATTAGATTGAAGAATGGGGAAAGGAAAAATTAAGTAACAACAGAACTAAAGAGCAGCAATAATCAACACAAGAAAATAAAGTGAAATGAATATGGATTGGTGATGAAATTAACAGACAAGTAGTTCTTGAATAGAATGATTAATAGAAAGAAGTAAAAGGACGCTGGTTAGGTATCACATGTCCGGAAATTTAGGAGAGAGTGGGAGTTTGTCATTAGAGTATTTATAGTCGAAGTTGGGATGAAAAATGTAGGATTTGTCAAATTTATTAATTTTTTTGTTTTTATGCACAATGGGTTAAATATTGTAGAATTTTTTTTTTTTTTTTTTTGATGTTGCTTCTTTCACAGTACTGTAGCGTACAACAAGTTCTGTTCTGTTTTGTTCTGTTCTGTTCTGTTCTGTAGTGTAGCGTAGTGTGTTGGCTTCAATGTTGCTTCTGGGCTGTAGTAGTTCGTTCTCCTGCCGCCCCAAGTTTTATTTTTGCGTCCAGTTTTTTGGTACCATAACCAAACACTTACAAAAATACAAAACTACAAAAAAAAAGCTTAACAAAAATGTACAGTAAGCTTTTTCGCATCCGGAAAAAACCAAAAATAAATAACTATGGAGTCTTTTTCTTTTTTTTGCCTTATTAGGTCGGAAATACGTTAAATAGATGAGAAGAGCTTACAAATCAACACGGCTAACCATCAGGACTAACCTTTAACCAGAACTAATGGTCGGTAATGATCCGAAGGAGTTAAGAAATATTAAATAAATAGCAATGAGTATAGGAGATTTGGCTTTTCATTCGGTTGTATCCTACGGTTTTGTGCCTGAAGAATATTTAAAATAAATACTACACGGATATATATATATATATATATATGAATAAATAAATAAGAGATTACTAACAGAATGTCTTGTAAACTTTATACCACCATGGTTTTGATTCCATGACAATACGTTCCTCTGCTATTTCTTGTTTGACTGCCTCTAAATCAACTTGTCTTCTACCAGTATCCACATCTATTTCTTCAACGGTAAACCAAAATTTGGTTAGTGGTGTTTTGTGATAATAACAGGCAAAGATTTTATGGCCCAACCAACAAAGAAACAAAATCGGTCCTCCGAGATATATCTTGAAGAATCCTTCGACATCTGCCTTATGTTTACCTGGTGGAAATAACGCTGCCCAGAATTGCAACCCCAAGATGGCCACAATTGTCACAATTCCGTACCATGAGCACCATAATGGAGATACGTATAATAATTCATCTTTGGGTATTCTGGCCTGATGTTTTAATGCTCGGTTGAATCTCAATTGGCAAATATTGATCGATAAATATGTAAATAGGGCTCCTAACCCCGATAAACTCAATAACCAATCAAAAATTTGCACCGATGTATCTTCTCCTGGAATACATATCAAATAAGCCAACAACCCAAAGGCAAACTGTACCAACAAACATCCCATAGGACGACCCTTTCTATCAATAAAACTTAAGAAGCTTGGACCTTGTTGTAAAGCACCAATGGCACATAATACTCTGGTAGATGCATAAACAGAAGCATTACCAACCGAAAGAACCGTTAAAATAACAACAGCATTCATAATCGATGGTAAGGCGTTGATTTTGGCATGCTTTATAGCAATTACAAACGGAGAACCGTTGACACTGGACCCAAATCTTCCGGTATCTTGTAACTCGGGAAGTTTATAGGACACGACAAATCCAATCAAGATAATGGTCAAAATATAGAAAACCAACAAACGGTAAAAAATCTGTTTTCTTGCTTGATTAATCGATTTCTTCGGAGTTGAACTTTCAACAGCAGCCAAACCAAATAGTTCTACCCCGGCATAGGCAAATGCAACATTAGTAACAATATAACATAATTGTTTAAAAGGTTCCACGGTGTTGAATAACCCACCAGCAGGTTTTTGCCAATTTTTTGCACCGATATATGGTTGACCTGGAACGCCACCTGTGACAATAATTATAGATAAGATATTAAAGCCAATCACGGCAATTACTTTGATAATACTGATGGCCATTTCAATTTCGGCATATCCATACACTCCAAAAAGGTTTATTATCACGATCACCACATAAAAAATGGTAACAAATACCGCGGGATGGATTGATGTGGTCCAATATTGTACTGCGAGTGATGCGGCGATAATTTGCAACGGTAGGGTGACCAACCACTGCAAGGCATAATTCCAGGAAATGGCAAAACTGACACTCTTGTCAATAAACAAGGAACAATAAGTGGTAAATGATCCAGATACAGGGAATGCTGTTGCTAGTTCTGATAACGAAGACATAGTTGCAAATATCACTGACCCCACAAAAAGCCACACGAGTACTAAACCCAAGGGACCAGCATGAGCCAAAGAACTTCCTGAAGAAATAAGTAAACCAGTACCAATAGAAGCTCCTAAAGAAATCCAAGTCAAATGCCTTGTACGTAGTCTTTTTGATAAAGGGGAACAAGATGTTATTAGGGCATCTCTTTCAAGTTGTGTGAAACGGGAGTAATCGAAATTGGGGTTGGCGGGGTTGACCTGAAGATGACTTTCTTGGTCACTGATGTTGTTATAAACAGGAGGTAATGTTGAGTAGTCAAAGGACTTGAATGAATCTATGAAATCCTCTAGAACTTCTCTGGGAGTTCTATGGTATGTTGAATTAGAAGATGTGGTTGAAGACGTCACATAAGACCCATTTGATGTGTATGATGATAGGGTAGCAGATAAGTTTGATCTTTGAATAGTACTGTCATCGTCTACTGTAACCATTTGATTGAAGGAGTTCTTCACTGAACTTGACATAACGAGTAAAAGAAAATGAAATTAATAGTTTAAAAAAAAAAAAAAAAAAGTGAAAATTAAAAAAAGGAACAATGATAGGAAGAAAAAACAGGAATAAATATAAAATAGAATATTATTATACTTGATTAAGCCAAATTATGATTTTTGGGTGACAAAAAGATATTATTATTATTTCTTTTGATGACAATACACAACAATAACAATAATAATATTCTTATTAACAATAATAATAATAATGTGTGTCTGATATCTTTAAGGTGGAAATTACAATGACGTACTCTCTATAGGCTACAGTACAAGATCTGTTTGAATAAGATAGTTGGTAAGGTTTGTTGGTAATGAAGATTATAGTTTTGTGGATGAAAGGGGATGATAATCAGAATACACTAAAAAAAGGAATAGGTATACTGAACAACAACACTAAAATGAAAAAAAAAACATCCAATTCATCAACAAATAAAGACCGTCCACTTGTGGGTTATATATATGTATGTGAGTAATGTTATTTGCTATCTATTACGCATACAAGATTGTTGTTACACGAATGAACAAAAAAAAAAAAAAAAAAAAAAAATTTTATGCTAAGCCATATTGTTGGAATGGCGGCTAATTAAAGATAGCACACAATCAATTAGTCTGATAATGGGGGGCAGGCAAACAAAGTTTAAGGAGCCGATCTCCCTGTAAAAAGAAAAATTTCTTGTCGACTTTATAAAATCAACCAATCAGGTTTCATTCCAGTCGTTACAAAGCATATTCTATATAAAAGAAACACATTTATCGTCCTCGTGGCATCAGTAGAGATAACAATATATTCTTAAAAAAAAAAAGGAACAAACAGATACGAATGAGATCTCATGATTAGACTATCTGTGTGTGTACTCTAATGTAGGTTCAATTGCTACATGAGCTTGAATAAAACTGATGACATTTTTTTAGAAAAATTTTAATTTGTGTATAATTACTGCACACATTTTAACCTCTACAACATCTCTCCCGTAATGTACTACAATCCCTTCCTCTCTTTTTATTCCATTATTATCTGTTCCGCCTATTGTTCATATTATTACTATGACATCTGTTGTTCACTACGTGTCTTTGTTACTCCCTGATTTTATAATCATTCTAATTTCCTGCATCGCTGAACATGAATCAAGGCTCTATACGGTTCATGCACTATTGATTTGTATGTATGAGAAAAAAAAAAAAAAAGATAAAAGAGTTAACCCTTAAATCGTTCATTCACAATCTATTCTTCTATATGATGAATACTTCTTATCTACAAACCTTCTCCTCTCTCTCTTTCTCTCTCTCTTCCTTGCTGTGATCATTACAACCCGTGTGGTGTCCTCATTCCTTATCGCAGAGAGGGGGGGTCAGCCAAGAAACTTGGGTTTATTGGAGTTTGCACATCCAGAATTATAAAATAAAAAATTCCCTCTTCCTTCCCTTACGTAATCAAACACAAAACCAAATAAAACACAACTTTAAAAATTCGTAACTCGTACCCAGACACTATTGTTCAGACTTACTGTGAAACCAAATATAAGAAATATCACAAGTTAGGTTTAACTACATTATCATAGATAGAGCAAACGTTTAATGATCTTTATCAATAGTATATCTCAGGCGTGTTTATTCGATACATTCAACTTTCATGTGACACATTGATATTGGTAAGATAAAAACAAAAAAAGAATCCTATAATGTTTGAAAACAAATCTATACAAATAAATAAGCCTAAAAAAAATCAAAGACACAGTTTTAGTTAAATTTGGACATGTCCAAAGATCTACCAATAGAACTCTTTTTAGTAGGTTCTTCTTCTTCTTCTACTGGTTCTGCTTCATCGGCAGAAGAGTCGATGGCCGATCCACTTCCAGAAGGTAATGTATCTTCACTGTGGGATAATTTGTCTCTGATTCTTTCTGAAAGTGATTGTTTCTCTTTGATATCATAATTTTGAGCATTGGTTCTACTGGCAATCTTCAACAAGTTTGTAAATGAATGACGTCTTGAACTTAATGCACTAGAAAGATTAGAATGAGTTTGACTATTCAAGTAAGAATCGTTTCTTGAAAGTTCATCTGATCTCAATTCTAATTCACCAAAATCAAAATATCCATAACCACCCATCAATTCAAAATTATCAGCTTCATCATCTTCATCTGAATCTGATTTCTTGGTAGCACCGGTGGTGGTGGTATCATCATTATTATTATCTGGTTCATCTTTTTTCAAAGTAACATTGTCAATAGGGATTTCATTCTTACCCACTGTTAAAGGAATTGGGTGTCTCATAGATGGAATATCTAATGAAACGTGACTCAATTCATGTTCAATTCTTAATCTTTGCAACTCGTGTTTTCTTTGCTCAGAATCACTGATAGAAAGTAAAAAGTTACTCTTTTGTCTCAAATTGACTTTCAAGTCACGAACAACACGATGGAAAGTATCTAAAAATCTTTCAGTTTGTCTATGTTTAGAACAAACAGTAATCAAAACTTTGTCACGATGGATAATGTATCCAATACCAAAACCTTGATCAATAGCAGGTGGAATACCAAATAATCTCAAAGCTGGATTACCACAATTGGAAATCAACAATTCTGGACTCAGCAATTTATCAATAGCTGGATTCAACAATAATGGAATGGCAATTGCTTCCTTGGTTAAATCGGGAATTGGCGGTAAATGTTTATTAACTTCATTTAATCTAGCAACAGCTGTTGGCTTCTTGATAACTTGAATAATTGTCATCAAATGTCTTTCAAATCCTTTACCAATCATGGCGTCATGATATTGACGAGTATGTAATTCACAACATTTCTTGAATGCCTCAAATTTCTCCAGTGAACTAGCACTGGTGATATAAAGCTTAACCAAATTAGCAAGAGCATCATTTTGAACTGGGATCAACTCAGTTCTAGCATCCATGAATTTTCTGGTGGTGATTGGTTCCAAAGTATTAACAACTCTACCATACAATGAATAGTAGGCAATTTGGAAACAAATTTGCATAATTGAATCAACAGAAAGATTGAACTTGCTAGTCAAATAAGAATCCAATTTAATACGATGGGTCATATACTCATGTTGATTAATCAAATCGGCCAATCTGGTTTCTGAAAGATGGATAATGTTTTGTAATTCCTTGGTTTTGTTGAAATGAATCATCTTTGCATCTGGTTTGCTGACTGAAGAAGATTCGAATCTAATGTTGGAATCAAACAAAGTGTATTCTGATCCATTGATATTCTTGGCCAACTTCAAAACTGAATCGGTATAAATATCACTAATGAATCTCAAAATAGCAGTACTATCCATAGACATGGATTCCCAAACAACACCAGCAACGGAATTCTGAGTGACAATCAATTGCAATTTATCATACCAACGAGAAGTACAAGTACCAATCTGAACATTATCAGAAGATAATACAGAAGTACCATGGGAGATAACAGCAGTTTTTTCACCATCGGTTTCTGGAGTATTAGAATCCAAAATCAAGACAAACAATGCATCATCAATTTTCTTGATATTTTCAGTATTGGATTGTTCCAATTCCAATCTAGCCAATTTCCAATGTTTCAAGGTTTGAGTGGTTAATGAACCAATGGAGTTGTTAATAGATTTCACAGCATCAACTTTATTAGATTCATCAATGATTTGTTGTAAAATTAAAGAAAGTTCATGATCATTGAACCAAATCTTGTGCTTTGATTTGGTTTCTTGATACTCATCTTCCTTATATTCAGTGATGACTTCCAAAGTATAGAATTGATTGTTGGAAATAATCAAGATATGTCGAGAATCATTGATATGGTTGTATTTTCTCATTTTGACATCATGATTATGTTCCTCAAATTCTGGAATTCTGGTGGTACCAAACAAGTTTCTGTAACATTTCATGGTTAATGGGTTACCATTTTTAGGAGTAATATCTGGTTTCAAAGTTTCATTTCTCAAAGTGATAATAAATTTCAAACTTGAATTGATCAAATTGGCTGCTCTTTGAGCTTGATTTGGTGGGTTGATAGTTTTACTATAAGGATCTTCTTCCAAAATAAGATAAGGATTTCTTGGTAAAATATCACCCCTAATCTCACCATAAATTGACGGAGTCATATCATTATTCACAAAATTCAAATAGTTGGGGTACTTGTCATTCTCCGCAATTGCTTCCAAATGTTTTTGGATCAAATTGATTAAACTATCAGAAACAAACTCAGTAGCTTCACTAACAATATCAGAATAATCCTCTTGAGGCATAAGTGGTTTCAAAGATCCCAATAATTGTTGAGTAGTAGAAACCAACAGAGGAACCGGGATCTTTGGTAACTTTGCTTCGTTCTCAAACGTGTAGTATTGTTGAACAGTCATGGTACAATCGTCAATAAACTAAATAGTAAAGTAAACTGGAACACTTTACAAAAGATTTTTAATTATGGATTTATTTAAGAAAATTTGTTCAATATTTAAATGGGTTTATAAATAATTTGTTGGGCAGGACTATTATATTTTTCAAAACTTAAAATTGATTGGCTAGTATTTTTTATTTTTTTTTTTGTGGGGTTAATTCTATTACATGACTTTTCTTAGTTTTCTCGTCCACTCCGATATGCAAGCTTTCACTACACAGAGAATAAGAATAAGCAAGAAAAAAAAAACCCAAAATCGAATCATTAATTATTTAGTTGTCTGTTTGTTCAAAACTCCGAGTTATTCCTTCATCCACACACTCACTCACTCACTATCATACACAATGTTTCATGAAATATGCAATATGCAAAAAAAAAATTCCACGGATAACTTCTAATAAAATGTCCCTTTACTCCGAGGAAATCAACAAACTGATGGTATTGATATCACTTTCAGTACAAGAGAGTAATTCAAACACTCTTGATATGATGAAGTACAATTAATATGGGGTATAATTCACGTCCTGTAGTGTATGTTACAAATTCAACAAATACAACCATCCTTTCAACTTTCGTGTGCAAAGCAAAAAATAAACAACTCCCCCCCCCAATCTACATGAATCTGGCCAAGTTTAAGTAAAAATAATCGACCAGAAGAGTTGTATCGTAGGTCAGGAGTTTCTTGATGATATTACAAGAAGAATCACTGGCCCTATTACGTCTGTAGATCTACCACTACTATCCACTTACAATATTGTGTTCAGTGCGATAAGGAACCCAAGGAAAAATCAGTTTTGTCACCGAAGATATTTTATTTTGTGTATTTAGACTAAAAAATAAAAGTCCAAGACATTTTCCTTCTTCCAACTACTAACAAACCACCAGCACTAGTACTAGCTATAGTAGTTTCTGAACGAATCTCGAGTGCGTATTTGTTAATGAATGTAAAAAAAGTAATTTCCTCCCTCACGGGGAATCGAACCCCGGTCTGCTCGGAACTTTTAAACTCTTACAAGCTTGAAAGCGAACCGTGATAGCCACTACACTATGAAGGAAATTGGAGAAGCTCCCTTACGGGGAATCGAACCCCGGTCTGCTCGGAACTTTAAACCCAGGAGGATTTGAAAGCGAACCGTGATAGCCACTACACTATAAAGGAAATCTCTTGGAAGTGATAATCAGCCCTCTCAAAGACACCCACTAATAATGTATAGTCACGTGATATGTCTACACAATAAATATGTACTCAATTGTATAGAAATCATCAATTACTGGTGTCAACACATCAAAGAATCAAAGAGTATCCCCGTAATAGTTTATACATACAATTCAGGAAGTTATATTTATCTTAAACTATTATGGTGAACCCTTCATTTGTTTGATTCATAATAATGAAAATAAATACACTCATAGTTATTATCCTTGACATTAAATTCTATTTCGTGAAAATTTTGCACAGAAACAGCAGGAAAAAAAAAAGAAAAATGCCAAACAAAATACATCAATAAACTTTCTCTTAAACACTTGAAGCTAATGTATTATTTTAAGAGAGAAATAGTTTCTAACATGGTACATAACAGGTACTTATTGAAACCATATATTTGACAAGCTCATAGCGCATCAATGGGTTCCCAATTTAATATAATTTTCGTAATTCGCGTAACTAGGACGTAGAAGAAAAAAAAAAAAGAAAAATATATCCGACTATCCCGACCACAAAAATAACAGTTCCGGCGTAATGACTACGTTGTTGAGTAGCAATCCAGACCTAAGTCGATGATAAAAAAAAAAATAAGAAGAATGAATTGAAATGTACTTCCATTTGACAAGCTAACAGTTTAATAATCATATTTCCTTAGTTAAGGTTCATACCGATACATCTACCGATTGCCTTAAAAAAAGCCAATTTTCAAAAACCAAAAAGTATAATTTTTGTGTTTCCATCATCGGAAATTATAACATGAACAGCCTCCCCCCGTGCTATGCGGCTAAGGACATGTGTTGGGAATTTCTAACATAATCCCTTTGTATCTGTTTATTCTTCACATAAAATTGTTCTCTCAGTTTAACCGATTTGATATTTCTGATTGAATAAGAACTCAAGTAGAATCAGATAGGATCTATAATAGAAAATATATCTAATTATAGAACCGATATTACTAAAGGAAGCGGAGGGAAAAAAATAAATATCACGTACAAAACTAGATTAGATACAGTACATAATAATCAATTGTACTGGAATACTACCATTACAGCCATTGGAATTTTTTTTTTTTTTTTGTTTTGACAGTGATTTTACTAATTCGATAAACTCAGCTCAATTCAAAAAAATAACCACAACTTTGTTTATTTATTTATTAGCCTTCATTTTTTAGTATTTATTTATTTATTTATTTGTTCATAGTTGTTCATTATCAAGTACACAGGGTAACATTGTCTTATTGTCTAGCAGTTATATTCATTTTCCCCCCGGCAAGTAAACCATGACTGATTCTTCAAATTATTCTTCTGAGGAGAGCCCCCCTGGAAATTTCAAAAAGCAGCAACTACCAGATAATTCAAATCTACACCAAGATCAAACACCACCTCCACCTGGTAAGAAAAAGAAAAATAAGAAACAAAAACAAAAAGCAGATATATCTAGCCCAAGAACTATTGTTTTCAACAAACTGACAGAGTTCCCCCAGGATTACTGTAGGAACAAAATCCGAACTACCAAATACAGTCCGCTCTCATTTTTGCCCAAGAATATCTTTCACCAGTTTGCCCATAATGTGGCCAACTTATATTTCCTTCTTATCGTTATTCTTGGGGCATTCCAGATCTTTGGGGTACCATCCCCTGGTTTGGCTGCTGTTCCTTTAATTGTTATTGTTTGTGTGACAGCTGCCAAAGATGCATTTGAAGATTCCAGAAGAGCCGTTTTAGATGCAGAGTTCAATAATCAATACACACACATATTGGAACAAGTGAATTTTGATATTACCGACTACCGATACAACAATGATAATGTTCATGAAGAAAAAGTTTCATTATGGAGAAAATTCAAAAAAGCAACAACTAGAGGTTGTATCAAGGTATACAAGTTTTTTCAAAATAATTTCACCAAAAAGGGAAGAGCAAACAAAGCTAGACAGGAAACCGTGGATACCAGAAGAAAATCTTTTGATAGTGACGTTGCCTCCCCAAGAAGTTCACTTGACAACGTGGAATCGTATGGAGAAGCACTTCGATTATCAACCACCAATAGATCGCACAGCCATCGTGATAAGATCTTGAAGTTTGGTAGAAATTATTGGAAGAATGTGCGTGTTGGTGACATTTTGCGTGTTTACAATAATGAGGAAGTTCCGGCTGATTGTATTGTTTTGGCAACCAGCGATGAAGATAATTTTTGTTACATTGAAACCAAGAACTTGGATGGTGAAACCAATTTGAAAGTCAAACAAGGCATTAGATATTCGGATATGGTTCACAAGGCTGATGATATGATTGATCTTGAATTTGAAATTGAATCAGAAGCCCCAAACCCGAATTTGTACTCATATGAAGGTAACATCAAATACGATCGAGATGGTCACCAGATTCAAGAGCCTTTGTCTATCAGTAACTTTTTGCCTAGAGGTTGTACCGTGCGTAATACCAAATGGATCATTGCAATTGTTGCTTATACTGGGCAGGATACAAAGATTATGTTGAATGCTGGTATCACCCCTACCAAGAATTCACGTATCTCTCGTCAGTTGAATATATCGGTCATCCTTAATTTTGTATTGTTATTTGTCTTATGTTTTATATCCGGTTTGGTCAATGGTTTGTACTATCGAGGAACAAACAGTTCTAGAATTTATTTTGATCTACATCCATATGGTAAAACTCCTGCAATAAATGGGGTCATTGCATTCTGGGTTGCAGTTATTATTTATCAATCCTTGGTTCCAATCTCATTATATATCACAATTGAAATCATCAAGACTGCCCAAGCGTATTTTATTTATGCCGATGTCAAGATGTATTATGAGAAATTAGATTTCCCTTGTGTTGCAAAAGCTTGGAATATTTCTGATGATTTAGGTCAAATTGAATATGTTTTCAGCGACAAGACAGGAACATTAACACAAAATGTAATGGAGTTTAGAAAGTGTACCATCAATGGGAAATCTTATGGGTTGGCTTATACTGAGGCTCAACAAGGTTTAGATAAACGTGCAGGGGTAGATGTGATTGAAAAAGCCCATAGATGGAAAACAAAGATTAGCAAGGATAAAGAGGTTATGATTGACGAATTGCACAACAATCTTTCAAATAGAGATGTCTATGATGATGAACTTACTTTTGTTTCTCTGGAGTTTGTCAAGGATATCGTGGATGAATCTGATAAACAGCTGCAATGCAACAAGCAATTCATGTTAGCATTAGCATTGTGTCATACTGTGATGACCGAAAAGGATCCAGAAAACCCACAGAAACTGGTTTTGAAAGCTCAATCACCAGATGAAGCTGCTTTAGTGGGGACTGCCCGTGCATTGGGATTTAATTTCAAGAATGCTACTAAAAATGGGGCAGTAATAGAGGAATTTGGAAAATTGACTGAATATGAGATTTTAAACACATTGGAGTTCAATTCTACTAGAAAGAGAATGAGTACAATTATCAAAGTTCCCGGAAAGACTGCCAGAGATGAGCCTAAAGCATTGCTCATTTGTAAAGGGGCCGACAGCGTCATATTTCAAAGATTGGATCCTACATTGAATTCAAATGAACTCGTTAGCAAGACTGCACTTCATCTTGAGGACTTTGCCAACGAAGGTTTGCGTACTTTGTGCATAGCTCAACGTGAATTAAGCTGGA
Organism: Candida tropicalis MYA-3404; assembly: GCF_000006335.3. NCBI lineage: Eukaryota > Fungi > Ascomycota > Pichiomycetes > Serinales > Debaryomycetaceae > Candida > Candida tropicalis. Next base: position 981,622 of record NW_003020038.1, on the reverse strand, counting down.
GCGAATATTCCGAGTGGAGCAAACGTTATCAAGCTGCTGCTTCGTCTTTGGAAGATCGTGAGTATAGAATGGAAGAAGTGGCAGATTCCATTGAACGTAACTTGATTTTGTTGGGTGGTACTGCTATCGAAGATAGATTACAAGCAGGTGTTCCTCAGTCTATTTCGATTTTAAGTCAAGCTGGTATTAAATTGTGGGTTTTGACGGGTGATAAAATTGAAACCGCTATTAACATTGGGTTTTCCTGTAATTTATTGGAAAACGATATGAAGTTATTAGTTGTTCGTCCCGAGCCTGATGATTTAGATAATGTGGCTCATATTGACCAATTGATTACCAAATATTTGAAAGAAGAGTTCAATATCGACGTCAGTACTCCAGAGCAAGTCGACAGATTGATAAAAGAAGCAAGAAAAGACCACTCCATTCCCCAATCCAAGGTGGCATTGATTATTGATGGTGCAGCTTTGTCTGAGATTTTCCAAGACTTGAGTGAACATCCTGATCCGTCCGTCCAACGTTTGCAGGATAAATTCTTGTTGTTGGGTAAGCAATGTAAGTCTGTTCTTTGTTGTCGTGTTTCCCCTGCCCAAAAGGCACAAGTTGTTAAAATGGTTAAGAATGGATTGCAAGTTATGACATTAGCAATCGGAGACGGGGCTAACGATGTTGCCATGATCCAAGCAGCCAATGTAGGTGTTGGTATTGCTGGTGAAGAAGGTAGACAAGCTGTCATGTCGTCAGACTATGCCATTGGACAGTTTAGATTTTTGACAAGATTACTATTGGTGCATGGAAGATGGTGTTACAAGAGATTAGCAGAGATGATTCCTTGTTTCTTCTACAAAAATGTCGCCTTCACACTCACTTGCTTCTGGTATGGTATTTACAATAACTTTGATGGATCATACTTGTACGAGTATACTTATTTGATGTTTTATAATTTGGCATTCACATCATTGCCAGTTATATTTTTGGGTATTTTTGATCAGGATGTTTCAGATACAGTTTCACTTTTAGTTCCGCAACTATACATCAGTGGTATTTTGAGCAAAGATTGGCATCAGTTTAAATTTGTTTGGTATTGTGTTGATGGTTTCTATCAGTCTGTGATTTCATTTTTCTTCCCATATTTACTATTCTACAAGGCATTCCAGAATCCTCAGGGAATGACAATCGATCACAGATTTTTTGTGGGTATAGTGGTAGCATGTATTGTAGTTACTGCTTGTAACATCTATGTGTTGATGAGACAGTACAGATGGGATTGGTTATCAGTATTGATTGTGGTCATCTCCATTTTATTGGTTTATTTCTGGACAGGTGTGTGGAGTGTCAACAAAAATTATTCTGGTGAATTCTATAGAGCTGGCGCACAAACTTTGGGTACTTTGGCAGTTTGGTGTTGTATATTTGTTGGTATTATTGGCTGTTTATTGCCTAGATTTACATATGATTTCTTGAATTCCAACTTCCGTCCTTCAGATGTTGAGATTATCAGGGAACAAGTTAGAAAAGGTGAATTTGATGAATATCCTTTTGGCTATGACCCAACAGATGCAGAGGATGTAGAGAGACACAGATTGCTTACTGAAATCATCAAAGAGGATCCGACATTATTTGAGAAGATGGAACAGGAATATAAGGATGAGGAACAGGAGAAAGAAACTAAATTGGGCCGAACTTTCAAATCTATAAAGAGACACACTACCATCAAACGAAACACTAAACAATCCGAGCAACGTTTGAGAAGAAACACCATTAACGATCAATTCCAGAAACATATTCCTTTGGAAGAATTACGACAACAGATGATTCATACTGGAGAATATACCTCAGGTAGATATTCGTTAGAGAGGTTAAGTACCACCCATGATCTTCCAGGAGTTGTTCAAGCTGATACCTTGTTGAAATATCACACCAGGAATAGTGTAAACATGAGTTAACTTCCGTTACAAGATGACTCATTTGTTCTAATATTATATTCTTTATTTCATATAATTATATACATATATTTATATATTAGTTTCCGTTGCATAATTTGATGAATAGTTTTTTCCTTGTAGAATTATATTGGTATAATGAAGTGTATGTCATTGCAGCGCATTTTTTGAAATAGCACACGACTCACTTTCTCTGAAAAAAAAAAAAAAAAAAACGAAACGAGACAATATTTGGTGGAAAAACCTAACTTAGATTGCAGATTTTACAACTTCTATTTGAATATTACAACTAATAGAATCGTGGTCCGATGTTTTCTTTTTCCCTAATTACTCCAGGGACGAATGATCACAGCTTTAAAGCTGGTCTACTAGAATTTGATAATGAGTTCAAAATTCTTACAGATCCTTCTTGGAATGGGGTTGACGTGGATTCAGTTTTGTTTATTGAACAACATCTTAAGGAGATTGATGTAATACTATTGTCACATTCCACTGAAGAATTTATAAGTGGGTTCATGTTATTATGTATCAAGTTTCCAAACTTGATGTCAACGATCCCAATATACTCAACACTTCCAGTCAATCAATTAGGTAGAGTGTCAACTGTGGAATGTTATCGTGCTAGTGGAATTCTAGGACCTGTTGATTCTGCAATCATAGAGTTGGATGAAGTGGATAATTGGTTTGATAAAATTAATTTGTTAAAATATCAGCAGTCTGTTAATTTGTTTGATAATAAAGTGGTGATCACTCCATATAACGCTGGGCATACTTTGGGAGGGACATTTTGGTTGATTACCAAGAGAGTTGACCGTGTCATCTATGCTCCGGCATGGAACCATTCTAAAGATTCATTCTTGAATAGTGCTTCTTTTATATCTCCATCTACAGGAAGTCCTCATTTACTGTTGCTTAGACCAACTGCATTCGTCACTGCCACTGACATGGGATCTGCAATGTCTCATAAAAAGAGAACAGAAAAGTTTTTGCAATTGGTTGATGCCACTTTAGCCAATGGAGGTGCTGTTGTTTTGCCAACTTCTTTATCTGGTAGATTTTTAGAATTATTTCATTTAGTTGATGAACACTTGAAGGGTGCACCAATCCCGGTATACTTTCTTTCCTACTCTGGTACCAAAGTTTTAAGCTACGCTTCCAGCATGTCAGATTGGATGTCAAACACTTTGCTGAAGCAATGGGAGGAATTATCTACCGTTCCATTCAATCCATCCAAAGTGGACTTGTTATTGGATCCAGCAGAATTGATTAAATTGAGTGGTCCTAAGATAGTATTTTGTTCAGGTATAGATTTGAAAGACGGAGATATATCGTCAGAAGCTTTTCAATACTTATGTAACGATACAAGTACAACTGTGATTTTAACAGAGAAATCTTGCATAGACTCTAGAAATGGATTAGGTGCCGAACTCTATAAGGAATGGTACACTTCTGCACTGAATAAAAGTACTGGCAACGGTGCCAAGGATGGGATAGCCGTGCCAATCGATAGAACCATCAGCTTACAGAATCAAACCAAAGAGGTGGACTTAACGGGACAAGACCTTTTGAATTTCCAAGAGAAGGTAGCACAGAAAAGAAAGGAAAAACTTATGGCGAAAGTGAGAGATCAGAAAAATCAAAACATATTAAGTGCCGATACTGTTGATGCGGAAGATTCATCAGATGATGATCGTGAAGATGAAGACGAGGAGGGACACTATTCTGATGAAGAGTTGAAGAAATTAGAACTAGCAAAAAATACGGCAGTTTCTACAAGTCAAGTAGCTGATCTTGCCAATCACGAAGCGTTTGTTATGGATACTATTAAACAGAATTTAGAGAAAAACCTTCCAATTGATCTCAAAATAACGCATAAATTGAAACCAAGACAAGCAATGTTCCCATATTTCCCTACAGCACACCGTGAAAAATTCGATGATTATGGTGAAGTGATTGATATTAAAAAGTTTCAAAAGAATGATGAAATATCACATAGTAAGATCATCATGGAAGGTAAGAAGAAGTTTGATGAAAAGAGGAATAACAATATTCGTAATAACAGAAAAGGTAGAAACCAAAACAAACAACAAGCCAATAAATTAACCCCACAAGAACAAGTTAATCAACAAGTACTTCAGAAATACCTTGACACTTTGTTTAAACCCAAAAAGAGAGTATCCACTGGCGCAGGAGGAAAAAATCTCAAAATTAGATGTGGTTTATCATTTGTTGATTTATCAGGATTGGTAGATTTACGTTCATTGGGTATAATTGTTCAAGCCCTTAAGCCTTACAATTTGATCTTACTTCCAGACTACTCTAATCCAGATGGATTATCAAATGTTAGGGATTATTTTACCAAGCAACAAGAAGAACACGATCTAGAACAGACCAAGAAGAATGCAGTACATTCTTCTAGATATTTGTCACTCGCTTCCATCAGGGATGGACTTTCCAGCGCTATGTCGCCATACTCCAACAGTGTGATGAATGTTTTAGTTGTCCATGATAACGAATCCGTCAAGATCGGTGCCGATGCTGAGTCAGGATCCATTAGTTTGAATAACTTTGAAGTGAATTTAGATGAAGTTCTTGTAAAGGAGTTAAAATGGCAAAAGATTGGAGACAACTACAAAGTTGCTAAAGTGTATGGTGAGTTAGAACTACAAAATCCAGCACCTCCACCTTCAAAACGTCCAAGAAAATTGCAAGACTATATGAATGCATCAACCCTTTTTTCGTTGAAGAAAGTGGATGGTACCAGCTTGGCGGAACGCAGACAAGCTATTCAAGAACAATTTAAAGATCCCAAAATACGTGCATTAGTCTCAAATGGACCAAAATTGGCGATTGGTAATATTCGATTGCCAGATCTTAAAAAGCGTTTACAGAGCAAAGATTTGACCGCTGAGTTCAAATGAGAAGGTACTTTGGTCGTCAACGATGTTTTAGCAATACGAAAGATTGCCTACCGAACTATTGAAAGTGATGAATCTGGGGGATATTGTCTTTGATGGAAAATGTTTGTTCCTTTTATATTACAACGTTTAAAGAATGTATTATAGAAATGTTACCTTATGTTATAATATTTGATTATAAATTTTGTTTTTTAGTACGTAACATTAGACAGTAGTAAGTGTGGGATGTTTGTTTGACACAGGTAGTGTACGTTAACAATTTTTCACAACCAATGATGTTTGACAAAATACTAATATAGCGCAAGAGAGAGAAAGACAGGGAAGAAAAAAAAAAAGAGGTTCATATTGAAAAGCATTAGGCTAACACCGAATTTACCAAAGAAACTCAAGGTAGTCTACCGTTCATAATAGTCAAAAAGTTAAAATGCAACCATATTCAAGATCCGGGGGAACAAGAAGATGTTTTTATGAGTTTCAATCATGGATGTCCTGTGTGACTTCTTCCGACACAACTTCGATAAAACAATGTAAGGCTAGTTTCGAAGATTATGAAGAATGTTTACATGGATTGAAAGATAGAGAAAAGGTCAGATTAATGTTACAACAATTGAAAGACAATGAAACTCATAAGAATGGAATAACTGCATCAGAATTGTACAAGGCATCCAACACTATATATGAAAATTTGGATTTGATCAAAAAGGAATAGACATATGTATACTGGTTTTTGTTTGATTAGGAGTCTTTTTCTATTTCATCCATGCTTAGAGTACTATATATATATATATATCATCAGATCATTAACTTTTCATTATTTTTTTTTGTTTCATCTTATTTTATTATGTTTTTATCTGGTAGTGGAACTTACTTGCCGTGATCTATTCACAGTTGTCCTATACCTATAATCTCAGGGAATAATATTTCCAACATCAATCTATTCAATACAAATGTATACTATTTAACCAATTATCAATATTTATATACGAAAAATCTACAGGAATCATTTATTTGTGTTTTGTTTTATTCAAGCTGTAGAATTCATTAAAAGTGATGGGGGTATATTCCACTTCAGATGTTCTTTATTTTCTGTGAAGAAATAAAAACAAATCGCTGGCAATTACTCTAAAAACTTCTTCATTCTAACAAAAGCCAGTAAATATTGAGAGAAGATTTGAGATCCTCAGTAAACTTCTGTTGTTTATGTTGTGTGTGTTGCATGAAGATGAGTGTTTATCAAGAACGGAAAAAAAAAATACAAGTCAAAAAATTGTATAGAATGAAAAATTTAGTTAACGGAGATCATCGAATACATCAATCTCAATTGGCACTATGGAAGATCAAGATACAAGGGATCAAGTGACAAGTAAAGAGATTCTTGATGTTGCTTTTGAAAAGGGCAAGTCTACTTTCACGACACCAAGACAAACAATTCAGGATATCGAAGAGTTAAATTCTTACCAGCAGACCAAGAGAAGAGAATTCGAACAACATATCCATAAGAATAGACTAAATTTAAAACAATGGATACGATACGCCAAATGGGAGGTGGAAAATAACCACGATTTTGCTCGTGCTAGATCCATTTTTGAAAGAGCATTAGATGTCAATATTGAGCATATCCCATTTTGGGTACAATATATTGAACTTGAATTAGCACATAAGAACATAAACCATGCTAGAAATTTGCTAGATAGAGCCGTTAAAACACTTCCCAGAGTCAATAAACTATGGTTTCTTTACGTGTTGACTGAAGAAATGTTAAAGAACTATCAAATGGTTAGGTCTGTATTTGAAAAATGGCTCGAATGGCATCCTGACGTGTCTGCATGGGATGCATACATTAGTTTTGAAGCAAGATATGAAGAAATTGACAATGTAAGAAGTATTTTCAAGAGATATTTGGCAGAATTCCCGGAAGGTACCACCTGGTGCAAATGGCTCGATTATGAGATTGAAAATAACGAAAAGGATATACCCACCATAAGGGCAGTATTTGAATCCGCAATTGATACATTATTAGTCGAGAACCCAGAAGATGAAAATATTTTTGATATTGTTGTCCGATGGTCAGATTGGGAAGCTTCTTGTAATGAATCAGATCGTGCACTTGAGATTTACAAGATATTGCTTGATGGAAAGATAAAAATCTCGTTGAATCTTCGAAGCCGATTACAAATTGCATTCAATGAACTAAAATCAAAAATCACCAGGGGTACTAACACCAGTGGGACAAGTGATCAAGGGAAGAAACAGAACCAGTACTTATCAGCAATCAAACAAAATCCTAATGATTATGATTCGTGGTGGTTGTATATTAAAAGTTTAGAAAACAATGGTGCTAAATCTATAAACGAGGTTAGAAATTCTTTTATCTCGGTAACTAGTAATAAACCAACTGACACCTTCAAGTCTGGGGACTGGAGGAAATATATTATGTTTTGGATATGGTACGCTATGTGGGAAGAGTTTGTCAATGGGGATATAAACAGTTCTCGCCGAATATGGAACGACTGTTTGAAAATTATACCACACAGCCAGTTTTCATTTGCCAAGATTTGGATTGGATATGCTGAATTTGAATTAAGGAATAATAGTGAAGGCGGTTTAACAAAGTTGCGTAAGATATTAGGTAAAGCAATCGGTCAAACAAGTACACACGGACCAAAGACAAAGATTTTCCGGTATTACATTGACTTTGAAAAGAAACTTGGAGAGTGGGATCGTGTGCGCTTACTTTATCAAAAATGGCTAGAAGCTGCCATATCGACAGATTCTCCAGCAGAGCAAATTTTGCAGAGTTATTTGGAGTTTGAATCATCTTTGGAGGAATACGATAGATGCGATCTAATATTATCTGTGGCCATTGATTTGGCCAACAGTAATGAAACTGGAGGAAGTTTAGATAAGGATACGGTGTTTGGTCTTTCGGTAGAGTTTTACAGGGATGAAATGAAATATGACAAGATCCGCGAACTATACAGAGCATTATTGGAGAACGAGCCAACTGCCAATAACTGGATCTCATTTGCTTTATTCGAGTCTTCTATTCCATCAGCAAAGCAATTGGATGAGTTTTTGCTTGGGAATTCAGAAGAGTTTGAGGCGACAGTTGATGAAGAACAGATATCAAAAACAAGAAAGCTTTTCACAGAAGCTGAAAGCTACTTCAAAGAAAAAAGAGACAACGAGTCCCGTTTGGCAGTTCTTGAAGCATGGAAAGAGTACGAGGAGATTAATGGAACTGATGACAGTCTTGCTGAAGTGGTTCGAAAGCTTCCTACTAGGGTGAAAAAGAGACGCACAGTTGACTTTATCGAAGAAGAGTATATGGAATACGTTTTCCCTGGCGATGAAGAAGACCAAGCTCCAAAGGGAATGAGTAAATTCCTTGCCAATGCTAAAAAATGGGCAGCCACATCAACATGATTAACTATATGGACACTTGAACTAGTGACGGTCATCGACAAATGCTTACAAGAGATATAGCTTCTTGCCAGACTTCAACTTTGTTGCAGCTGCAGTATGTAATGTACATGAGTAGTAAAGGAAAATTATACATGTCACATTTATTGTAGTATAGAAAAATCTAATTACCTCCTCTCAATGTCAAAACTAAATGCAAAGATGAACCAGCTTGAATACCAGACTCTTGAACGGTTTGGTCATCATTCAATTGAGACCCATTGAAGATCAATCTTTGTTGAGCAGGGGATATACCTTCTTTTTCTTCCATCATTTCTTTGATTCTAATGATTTTGTCTTGTGGTTCAACATCAAGGGGCATGTCTCTTCCAGTTAAAGTCTTGACTTTGATTTGCATTTCGTTTCGTTTCGTTTCGTTTCGTTTCGTTTCGTTTCGTCTTGTCGTGTGAGTGAGTGGGTTAGAGTATGTGGACTTTAAAATTGATATTGATACGGACACAAGTATAGTAAAAGAATATTCGTTGCTAGCAGGTATTAATATTCTCGTAGATATGGTTTGCCCTCTTTGCACCTGGGAAATCGTGTTTTTGAGTGTATGATTTTTCTTTTGCTTGGTTGTCGGTCTGATTTTACTTTTTTTTTTTTGTTGGTTTTCTCTCTTCTCTTTGATTTAATAAACCTGAAGAATAATCAAAGTGATGTTGCCAACACCAATTATTGGGAAAATCGACTATGAAAAGGTATACGAACCTTCAGAGGATTCATTTTTGCTTCTAGATTGTTTTGAACAGGAGAAAGATTTTATACAGGCCGCATTTAAAGAGTCCATTCCATTCGTTACTGAAATCGGAACTGGTTCTGGCATTGTAACTACGTTTATTGCTAAAAATGTGCTACCAAAAGCTATGTTCCTAGCAACAGATATTAATCCACATGCATGTAAAACTGTGATAGAAACCATGCGTTGTAATAAGGAAAATCCCCAAGATGCTTACTTGATCGACTCCACTCAGATGAGTCTCACGTCAGCCGTGAGGCCGCACACTATCGACATATTAGTATTCAATCCTCCTTATGTGCCTGCATCAGAGATTCCTGAAATACCTACGCAAGATGAAGATCCAGTATGGCTTGACTTGGCGTTAGTTGGGGGCGAAGATGGGATGGTTGTGACATGGAAAGTATTAGATTGTTTGGAACAAACTTTATCTTCTAATGGGATTGCCTACATTTTATTCTGTGCAAGAAATAAACCCGAATCCGTTGCCGAAATAATGAGAGAACGAGGCTGGAATGTCGAAGTTGTTATACATAGAAAAGCTGGCTGGGAGGTACTAAGTGTATTGAAGTTTTCCAAAGGTAAATAGACATGTATAGATATAATTAGCCCCTTTACACGACGTAATATTATGAAAAAAAAAAAAAAAAAATAAGAATGAATTGTTGTGTGCGAGTGCGAAAATTCAAATATTCCAACTGAGAGGTTTATTGTCATCGAAAGAAATTGTGTATCTACATTCCATTACATACAGAGTTTAAGATTTGTTTAATCAATCAACAGGATGAATAGAGGAAGACCACAATATGGAAGACCACCACCACCTCCTCCTCCTTCAGCAGCAGTAGATGGACCTCGTGAAACTAAATGGTCCGGAAAACCTAGAAGATATGTCCAGCTTGGCGAACAAACCTTCGACACAATGATCACAGGACATTTAACTGAAGAACAGTTGACAGCTTACCAAGAGTATTTCAGAAGTGAGGAGATAACCCATTTGTTAAATATTGCTCGACAACAGCACCGACCAGTGCCAGAGATTCTTCCATCAGCAAAATTTGAAAGTAGTGACCCACAGTTAAAATACAAGAGGGATCCTTCACCTCCTCCAAAATATGACCGAGATGGTATGAAAATTAATACTAGAGATAGGGTTGTGAGAGAAGCATTGGAAAAGGAAAGACACGAAATGGTGGAGTTAGCTGCTGGAAGTATCAAGGGGTACATGCCTCCTTCAAACTATACTAGACCAAGAAAGACAATGGAGAGATTGTACGTCCCAGTTAAAGATTATCCTGAAATCAACTTTGTCGGATTTTTGATTGGTCCTAGAGGGAACACTTTAAAGCAATTACAACAAGATAGTGGAGCACGTTTGCAGATTCGAGGTAAAGGGTCTGTTAAAGAAGGGAAATCGACAGATGATAATGATGCTGTCCATTCAACTCTCAATGATGATTTACATGTTTTGATTACCTCCGATTCACAACACAAGATTACAAAGGCTGTAATGTTGGTTAATGAAATCATTGACAAGTTGATAAACTCCCCGTTTGGTAAAAACGATATCAAACGAAACCAATTAATGGAGCTTGCCAAGATGAATGGTACGTATAAAGATAAAAAGGCGTTCAATCAAGAGAATTACGAGCGCAGACAACAGCAACATGCCCATGCTTCACATTTAGTATGCCAAAACTGTAATGAACGTGGTCATCTCACCAAAGACTGTAAACGAAATAAGCGTCCAAATGAAGATCTAGAAGACGAGCAAGAATATAATCCTGGTGCAGAAGTTCCTAGAAAGAGATTTAGAAATGATTCAGGCCCACATGCTCCTCCTCCGCCGCCACCACCACCTGCTCCACCGCTGTTCCGACCATCTTATGGTCATTCAAGTTCTGGAGTCCAGGGTCATAACCGAAACAATTACTATGATCAACGTGGACCACGCAATGGATCAGTAGCTCGTCTGAATCATGGTGTTCCACCACCTCCTCCACCCCCACCTCCACCACAACGATAGATTTTGAATAGTATAGTCTGTAATCTAGTTTTGTATAGTGTATTGTACGCGTATTATTTTCGATATTATTGTAGTGAGTTTTTATTATTTAAGTTGCGACAGAAGAATTAAAACAAACTGGCAACAGCAAAGAAAATAAGAAAGAAAGAAAAAAAAAAAAACCACTACACCTTGGAAGAAGTATAGTATACTCACCAAAAAAGTCCATCCATTGTAATGGATATCTCAGATGGTTTTATTCCCATAGTTGCCATATTCTATGCGGTGTTTCACCCTATAGAAGGGACAAAGATTGTACACCAATTCCCCGAAAATTCAATTTCAACAGGTGGCAGAGGCGGTGATACCGACGAAGGAATCTTTGATTTTGATACTATCAAAAATTACGTCATTCCAAAACCACAATTATGTAATCGACTTATATCATTAAAGATCGACAAATACAAGGTTATTGGGTATCCAGTAAATATGGAAAGTTCATATTATGCTAGAAATTCCTTTAATTTCAACTTCTGTTTTGTGTTTCGTTATGATATGGGAGACGTATCTCCATATGAGTCAGCAATCAAGCGAATGGGACAAATGTTTCAAGTTTTGGAGGAGCAAAGTTTCATGTTGAGTTGTTTGGATAAACATAATGCATTTTTTAGGGAAAACCCTTTTGCTAATGGGAAGAAGACTGCGGCATCATCGAATTTTGATGTCAACGGATTCTCTATCATTGACAGCACCACAGGCCCTGGAAATGATGCCCAAGTGAATATCCCTGGGTTTGCCAAAACGAAAAGAATCGCTCTATCGTCAATTGAGTCTTTAATTCAACAGATATATCAGGACTTGAATAACTACTCAGAATGTTGTATCCCGCTTGACACTTCGAACTCAGTTGATATCAAGTTGTTTCCAATTTTGCCTCCACCAATTAACTTAAAGGCATATCAGGTACCGATAGCTACCGTGCGTTTGCAATCACTAGTTGATGTAAACTGGGATCCTACAATGATTAAAATCCTTCCGTACATTAATGGTTTGAATTCCGTCAAAAGGATAAGCGAACTCGCAGACGCCAATTATCTTTTAACGAAGCAATGTATACAACATTTGATGCACTACAAATGCATTGAGATTGTTGATATTTTTCAGTTCAGTAATATATATGCACCGACAAATCATATTGGGAACTTTTTAAAATCTGACGGTAAGATGGCTGAAGAGTGTCAAGCATATGTTGTTTCCAATGATACCAGTACTGAGAATTCTTCTTTTACAAACACGCCGAGTCAGCTTAGTTCGCCTCACCCCAATAATGGGGAGTACACACCAACCTATAACTACAAGTCATCTTTTGGATCGGCATCTGTTTCACCATACACCAAAGCGACATATTTGTCGAAATCACCACGGGTAGGAATGATGTCACACACTGAGGTGAAGGTTCCAACAAAAACAACATTGTTTTACTTGTACCGCTCACTCAACCAAGGTCAGACCTTGAAGGAATGGTATGTCCAGCAAAAAAAGTATTTGGACAATATAGATATCAGGAGGTTTATTAATTTTGGGGTTTTGAGGGGGATCATTTACCGAGTGTATTCTTATCCACTATTGAACTCAATAACAAAAGCCATCGAGAAGAATGATATCGGTGCGGTTGATAATATGATTAATAGGTTGCAGAGGAAAAAGGCTCACAGAAAGACCACCGGTGGAACGAACGAGAATTTGCTCAAGACCAAAGTCAATGAACGAACATTAAGAACAGATGTAAGACGAAAGGTCAGCTTTACCTATAGCCAAAGCGACAAGCATGATCTACGAAGACTATCAACTAGTGAAGTCATCCTTGAAGATGATAGTTCTGAAGATGAAGATGATGATGACGACGATGATGATGATGATGAAGATGAAGATTATGATAATGAAGGATCTGGAAATGACGAAGCAGAAGGTGATGATGAGGACAAAATAGGACCATATGTTGGTGGTTTTTCAAATACTCATTTGATTCCAATTGCAGAGAGACGTCACAGGAGGTCATCTTCGTCATATTATATTGATGGTGACTCCGACGACGGCGACGAATCAGACGTGGGTTTAGAAAGTACGGAAGAGCAGAAAAGAATAGTTGATTTATTAAAAATGCTAAAGGGTTTCCAGTCATTTGATTCTATTTGCACTGAATTGAACAAATCAAGAGCTGAAGTGGAAGCTATGATTGATAAACTTGGAACTATGAATATTGTCAACAGTTAGTCAATGTCACCTCGAGTCGTGTGTGTTTCAAAAATGCGTTGCGTTCTGTTCAACTTTTTTTTTGGTTGTTTACAAAGTTCATTAAGAACGCTCGCTCTTCAATTTTTTTTTTTTTTTGTTTTGTTTTGTTTTGTTTTTTTTTTTCCTTTCTCACGAAATCACAACAAACCCACAACAAACCCAATGTCAGGAAAAGGAAAAGTACACGGAGGTAAAGGTAAATCCTCGGAAATTGCCAAGTCATCTACTTCACATTCAGCTAGAGCAGGATTGCAATTCCCTGTGGGAAGAGTTAAGAGATATTTGAAAAGAAGTGCCCAGAATAAGGTCCGTGTTGGATCTAAAGCAGCCATTTACTTGACTGCAGTTTTGGAATATTTGACTGCAGAAGTATTGGAATTGGCAGGTAACGCAGCAAAGGACTTGAAGGTCAAGAGAATCACACCAAGACATTTGCAATTGGCTATTAGAGGGGATGAAGAATTGGATAACTTGATTAAAGCTACCATTGCCTACGGTGGTGTCTTGCCTCATATCAACAAAGCTTTGTTATTAAAAGTTGAAAAGAAAAAGGGTCAAAAATAAAAGTAATGGAAATTGTTCTTTAAAGTCTGTACTATATCTTGGTGTTTTTTTTTTATATTATTATTATTATTACTATTTTATCATAGTTCTTGTTTATTATTATTTTAGTTTTCTTTTCTACAATTCTGTATAAGTTTACTTTTTTTTCATTCCTTTCTAAATATACAAATACGTCTAAAAAATTAATATTTTCTTTTCAAAAGAAAGAATCAAATGCTGTAGTACTATTTACAAGTTGGCTCTATGATTTTTTTACTTCAGATGAAGGTTCGTTATTTGTGGTTGTGTTGTTGTTATTATTATTTTCAAGTTTAATGTACTTTGGATTGTATCCTTCGGGAACTTTGTAATCGTCCAATTTGATGTTAATGTCACCGAGTTTCGACTTGATGTATTCAATCTCACTTTGTAACACAGTAATATCATCTGCTAATGCATCTCTTTCGCTACTGGCCTTCTTTCTACTTCTATAACTCTCATACAATATTAGTGAACCAGCAACACTGAAAATAAAAAATTCGGAAATAAAAGTTGCACCTTGTTCAATAGCTTTATTGTCATTCAAAGGTTTAACTCTTATTTTATTTTCCCCAAGTAATGACATTCTTAATTTTATTTCAGTTGAGTGCATTGATTGGGCAAACTTGATACATATTTTTCTGAATCTTTCATGTTCTCTTGCTTGAGCTTTGATGGCATTCCCAATGGGTTTGGCAATTGTCCTCACCAATAAGGAAGTTATTTTCAATGCAATGCCACTCATGTAGTATATTGTATAAAAGGTAAATTAAAAAAAAAAAAAGAATCAAAGGAATAGTTATTGAGACAATGTCACGTTTAGTTTACTTGTGGTTGATAAATAAAATGATAATATACCCCCCTAGTCTATAATGCTTTCGGTTTCATTTTTTTTTCTTCCTCTTCTTCTTCTTCTTCCACTCTTGCTTACTTTTTTTTGGCCACTCATTGGTGTTGAGATCGCACGTCCTCTGCGAGAGAAATTGCGAAGCAAACACTAATTTTTTGTCGTAGAATTGGAACCCATAGCCGCCCCGGCTAGCGAGATTTTAGAGGAGAAATAGGTCTAATGGTCTGTTGCATTCTAGTACAAATTATATAAATCATCATTCTTTTTAATATTGCAAAGCTTCGGATTTGCCAGTTATACAGTACTGTCTCCAGTCTTCAAAATAGGTATCTACTAACAAATCGTAGAATCTATCGTTGTCAATTTTATTCACAATAGTTGCATTTCCTGTTCTCATTCCGTGTGGTGCATACTCGTGACCCCAAATCCTTAAATTTCCATAGAACGGAGAATAGAACAGCGTATCGACAGCAACAGAGAAGCTCGAGGTGCTTTCAATCAAGTCCGGCCATACCATGAATGCAGTCACAACTTCGTCCCAGAACGGTAATGTTTCTTCCGACGTATTCTCTGTGTAATTACCCGTGGCCAACATTGTCAGAACTTGAGCAAAATAAGGATTATCTTGTATAACGTCCAATCCTCCAGCCTTATCAATGATCCTATTGTATAATTCTTGGGAAGGAACCAAATAGTTTGTTACGTTTGCTCCAATCACTAGGTGCTTCCATGCGGCAGTAAGCACAATCTGTGCAGCCTCGGGATCTTGAATCAAATTTATATCTGTATTAATATCATTAACTATTGGAGGTCCCAGAGCAGCTGCGTATTGTGTATCAAAATAACCTCCCATAATATAAATCCCAGCCGACTCATTAACCAAATTGGGGTATAATGAAATGGCTTGTGCAACAGTCGTCATCATACCTGCAGCCCAGATGTAGACTGGATCAGTATCCTTGTGTGCTCTCACAGCCTCAATCATAGCAACTGCTCCGGCTTTACTGTCATCATAGGTGATATTATCCCAAGTGTAAGAATCTTCATATCCATGGGTAAAAGCCCCTTGCCAAACTAATGATCCAAACAAGTCTTGCCAAGTATCAAATGTTTCTTGAGTTCGTAATAAAGGTTGTTGAGCTCCCAAATAATGTGGAATACAAGCTGTCAAGTTGTACGTTTCCAAAATATCACTGCCAATACCAACTGCATCGACTGCAGACGACGATCCAAAACTTCCTGAAATCCCAACAATTTCCCATCCTGCTTTAAGTGGAAATAAAACTTGGAGCGCAGAGAGACCATCATTATCAATAAACACTTTCTTAGAAGCAGTCAATGCTAGTAAGAATATAAATGGGACCAAATACATAATTAACCCAATCAAATAGAAACAACGACAAAACAGAAATCAGTAATTAAAAAAAATAGGGGGAAATCAGAACCTGAAATTTCGTTGATTATTTTTTTTTTCTTCCATTTCCCTGCCATATCTATTTTCATGTGGGTCCAATAAATTGCGCTTATCAGTTGAAGTAATTTATTACCGTTTCTTTTTTTTTTTTTCGCAATTATTTTTGACACTTTGCTAGACCCAAAAGAAAAATGTCAAAATCTTGCATTATCATTTAAAGCCAGAAGTCATCTTGACTAGTTATGATGAAGATCCTTTTTGAAAGAGTATGTGTTTATCTTATTACCTGACTAATATATTCTTTCTTCTACGAAGACCACGTTATCACAACACCGAGTCCATCATCTCATTTTAGATTTCTCTTTGTCAGATCCAATAGAAGCACCATCTACAATACATAAATTCAAAAAAAAAAAAATAGTAATTTATATTACGACAAAAAAAACATAAAGCTATATAAGACTTGTCAGACCGCCACTTATACCATCTAATTTGTCTCAAAAAGAAACATTAGATAAAGTTCATCGCGCTCTTCTTAGAAAAGATGAGCAAATATTATCTCCCTCGTAAGTATAGTGGATTTCCCTCATCATCCAAGTTGGATTCAGTGGCTCTTTTGAAGAATCAAAAGAGGGTCGTGACCTATAGAAATGATCCTATGAAGTACGTCGACAAAGAAAAGAAAAAGAAAAGGAGAAAACATAAAAT
This sequence comes from Candida tropicalis MYA-3404, assembly GCF_000006335.3. Classification (NCBI taxonomy): domain Eukaryota; kingdom Fungi; phylum Ascomycota; class Pichiomycetes; order Serinales; family Debaryomycetaceae; genus Candida; species Candida tropicalis. The sequence continues at coordinate 964,706 of NW_003020038.1, read as the reverse complement.
AAAAATAATCTCAGGAATCCATCTTCTTTTATAGTGCACAATTTTTCAACTTGTTCCATTTTGCGACACCTCAAGTGGTCGTGCATTTGCACAGGTGAAAATTTTTTTTCCTACTTTTTTTTTTCGTTTGCTAAGAAACCCTAATCCCTGTTCGTCGACAAAAAAAAAATTTTCAATTGGTATTGAAATTTTCTCTCAACAATTTTAGAGTACTTCCATTCAATAACAACAATTATTATCAACAATGTCAATCGAAGAAATCCCACAAGGTGCTGACGTCAACGTCATTCCAAAGAACGAAAAGAAAGCCAGAGAATTGATCAAGAAATTGAACTTGAAACAAATCAAAGGTATTTCCAGAGTTACTTTCAAACAAAAGGGTAACTTGATCTACGCCATTGACTCCCCAGATGTCTACAGATCTGCTGCTGGTACTTACGTTGTCTTTGGTGAAGCTAAAGTTGATGACATGAACCAAAGAATTGCTGAAGCTCAAGCTCAACAAGCTCAACAAGAAGCTTTGCAAAAAGCTGCTGCTGACGCTGGTAACACTGAAGACAAATCTCCAGAAGCTATCACTGCTGACTTGGAAAAGGCTTCCTTAGACGATAAACCAGCTGCTGAAGAAGATGATGAAGAAGGTGAAGTTGATGAATCCGGTTTAGATCCAAAAGACATTGAAATTGTTGTTGAACAAACTCAAGTCTCTAGAGCTAAAGCTGTTAAAGCTTTAAGAAAGCACGACGGTGACATGGTTAATGCTATCATGGACTTGTCTTAGGTTACATGTATATTTGATTCAATAACTACATAAATCTGTTTGCGTTCTATAATTCTTTTTTTATTGTAAATTTCTCTTACATACAAAACGAATCATAAAAAAAAAACTTTAATCTGATTGACTAGAACACCCACTACTTATTATATTTCATCTGTTTTCGTGGCTCCTTCCTCCTTCTTTGAAACTGGTTCGGGTGCCTTAGAATCTGATGTCTTTATTGCTTCTGGTGAAGATTCGATTGGAGACTGTGAAGTCAATTCAGGTTGATCAAACAACATACCCTTTCCATTCATTGCCCCACATTTCCAGCATTGAAACTTGATGTTAGCCGGATCCTCTGTATGCGGTGGAGCTAAACCATTATGTGAAAAACAATTGAAACAAATCAATGCGTATCGACTCTCAACGGCCTCGCTGTTATCTGATCCAATCAATATATCCAATATTCTGTCCTGGAAAGTTCTTGGAACTGGCTGTTGAGGAACAATTGGGGAAGGAGTAGGCCCATCTGGAATGACTTTTTGCTCTTTCAGGTGTTGTCCAACAGTTCCCTGAATCCCTTGTTGGGTCTGTTGTTGTTCTGGTAAGTTGAGCTCCTTTAAAGCTTGTTGTCTAATAGACTTTGAGTTGTCTTTCCTGTTCCTAATTCTCTGTTGCCCTTTATTTGCTCCCTCTTGGACTTGGTTCTTTGGTGGTTTCTCGTCACCATACTTGTTGATCAATTCATTAGTCTTGTTGAAATTGGTTATATTCTTCAATTCTTCAATCTTCACCTTGTGTTTCTTTTGTAAATTCTTCAACGAATTCTCCTTGTTGTTAATGAAAAACTGGAAAACAAAACTTATTCCCTTGGATAGCAATATAGCCAATAACGGGTATCCAATTAATATTAACAAGTTTCTTCTAGATTGATTAATGACAAACCACTGAATTCTATTCTTCCCTGCCCTTTCAGATGGTGTTAGTAAATAAAAATAGGATACGATACATATGTAAAATAACGACATATATCTAGCAATGGATTTTCTCAACAGTTTTTGGCGTTGCTTCAAACGATAGATCTGTTGTTTGTTGCTACTGATACTCTCAGTGATGGAAGTCAACTCTTTCTCAAATGTATCAGGATCAAAAGTCCCTTTGGAGCTGAATAAACTGAAAACTCCCATATTAAGGACTTAAATATGCGTTGATACTAGATAGATGTAATTCCTATAATGAAATTGAATCTCAGAAAGCAATGGCAATTATTATGAAAAAAAAAAAACTGAATAGCAAAAAGACGGATCTATTACGTAGTCAAAAAAGAAAAATATAATCTTGTACACGATCCCTCGCTAAACCAAAAGAGAAAAAAAAAAAATCTGAAAAAAAAAAAAACATATGACGCCTTCTTCTATCATCTTACATTGGTAAACGAAAGTTAGCATCAAGCTTCTGGTGTGTTTCATCTTGTCAATATTCTAACGATTTATTATTGTCTGAAAACAGTAAGATCCATATTTAACATAGCGATACTTTGTGTTTATTGCTTTATGTCAAAAGTCTAATCGTGTCTACTTAGTAATTACCAAGAAGGATATTAAGAATTAAAAACTACACCACAATACAGATTTCATGCCGTATATAATAGGAGATAGAAAAATCAAGCTCGATTCGAGTATCACGGAGTCAGATGAGCAATTACTATTGTCGCATGCAAATATATTCCGCTGCTGTCTCAACAATGCACTCTTCCAATATTGCATTGATTTGAAAAAGACTGTGCATTTATATCTGGATATCATTGTCATATACGCTACCCTATTGAGAAAAGTCCCGAACTATGATGATATCACAATCATGGCTAATAAATGCAAGTTGAACATGTTAAAGTTGGAAGATGATTTTAATGAATTGTTTGGAAATGATGTCAATGCATCACTACATCAGTACGGCAAGTTATGTTCGAATTGGGAAGATAAAAGCTATTCAAATAGCATCAAGCCTTCAAGTATGTTGATTATTGACTCAACCTTGGAGTCTTTTGAAATCATGGTCAAGACATTGTCGTGTATTGATCTATTCTTCCAGAGTTTTAACAACTTGAAAAAGCTACTTATTCCATTTCTACTTGAACAGACCAAATCTATAGTCCTGTCTTTGTCCAAGATTAAGCAGTTTTTGGCTCTTGATATTCCAGTTGACTTATTAGCAAAGGGAGCTTTGGGGTCTGAGACTTCTGTCTTCGAGACGATGAAAAGAATTGAAAAGGTAACCACTGGTATAGAAAGAGAATCGTTGATTCTAGAAACTGCATTTTTGACATTTAACGGATCCTTAAAACATTATACGAGTATTTTATTGGGAAGAGCCATATTGAAGAGGGAGATTGACCCAAGAGATTGTGAGCTCTTCACCAGAAGAGGTATATGTTATCAGGCTGCTGAGAACGTGGTGGCAATTCCCTTGACCGAGGAATCATTAAACAAGAGTAACAACCCAATGGATTATCTCAACAAGTACCTTTCGTACATTGTCATCTTGTTGGTAGTTTTGATTAGTATTGTATTCTATAGATTGTTTAAGGTTTTATTGGGTTAATATAGGTTTGTCATTGGTTGAATTTCTACAGAACTCTGAAAATTTTCTTCAAAAACAGTGACCCCGACAGTAACTTGTTCTGATTGTACATCACTACAGTAGTCACATTAAAAGAACCATCATAGCTTGGTAAGCAGAAGGGAACATAAAAGAGTCCCTGAAAACTTTGCGATAATTTTGAACATGGATTCCACGTGACTGTACTGATTTGCCATTCTATTGGCACCATTCAGGAAACTCTTAGCACACCAGAATATAATTGTTCGATTTCACCAACGTGCAAATCGGTCACGTCGTCTGACTGCAGGTATTTTTGATCTGTGTTTAGATAGGTCACACAAAATGATATCTGTTGATTGTATGCATGGTTCTTTCTTTTCCCATTCTTTTTCTTTTTTTTTTTTTCTCTCTCTCTCTCTCTCTCTCTCGTTTTATGTGTGTAACTACTGTTGGTCTCACACACTGGGAGAAAAAAAAAAGTATATTATTAATCCAGGAGACAACCGTTATCATCATTTAACGATCCACAACTTTTTTTTTCCCCTTTTCCCTTCATTTTTTTAGTAAAACTCTGGTTTTGCTTTAACAAGATCACTGAAAACAATCCCCTTATATTAAATGCCAGACGATACGTCGCATTCACGGAATTCTTCTGGTGAAAACAATTCCCAGCTGACAAATACGAACAACAATAATGAAAACCAACTGACTAATAGAAACAGAAATTTTGCCTCCCAGAATTCAAACACAACCACAAATGAAAATAACCCCAATAGACGTCACCGGAGAGATCTAGGGATATTTGACAGGTTCATGGATACGTTTTTGAGAGGTGCCAGACTGCGCAACAATAACAATAACAGCGACAACAGGAACAATAGAAGTCCTTCCCCCATTAGAAATGAAATCACGGAATTGATGAATAACACTACAGATCCAGACACAGAGACAAATCAAAGAGGAGATGGTGGAGAAGAGAGCAGTCGTTCTACTCAACCTCAACCGAGCGGCCCAGCTACCGGTGATGATGACCCAGAGCGTGCTATTATTATAACTGTTAACTATGTGTTTTCCGACGAGAACAGACCAACAGCACCGAATCGTTCTGGTTCCTTAATAATGTCTTTGCCAAACAATGCGTCTAATCGTGAACCAGGTGCGATCCAAGAATTCATAAGGCTTGCTACTCAAATGGCATACTCATCAATCATAAATGGGCTTCATCAAGAGAAGGGTACCACATTAGAGAAGTTTAGAACATTTACTGAGGTTGCTCGAAAAGATTTGGGTGAAATTGAGACCTGCTCTATATGCTTTGAAAAGTTTGAACTCCTTGAACAAGAGAAACAAGAGGAGGAATTGCAACCAGATGATGAAATGGTACATCACAAGAAAAGACGGCTTTTTGATGAGTCTTCAGTGACGACCTCAAGTTCTTCAAATTCAAGAGATCATGAGCCTGCGGGTGGAAGAGGTGGTGAAGCAACTAATAATAGAAACCCGGTGTTCTTGATTGATCATGTGGGAGAATTCGACCATGTTCCAATAAGAATGCCCTGTTCCCATGTCTTCGGAAAGGATTGTTTGTGTGAGTGGCTCAAGTCTCACACTACCTGTCCCTTGTGTCGTTTTTCAGTAGCAGAGGAGAATTCTCAGTCAAATAACGAAGGAAGAAATGTTTCCATTTTTACCATTCCAGCCGAGTCTGAGTCGACTTCCCTCGGAAACGTTTCAGTTCGAAACAGTATTGTTCGGACCCCTACACTAGCTGATACTAATAGGAGTGGAGACAGCACTGATAGAATGCATTATTTTGGATTTTCACCTACCACATCGTCTCAAGGTTTGGAAACACCGGCTCCTAGCTCAAATACTGCGTCAGGATCCCCGCAACAACCTTTAAGAAGAATTTTCAGGGCTACTCGATCTAGACGAGAGCGAGAATTTAGATTATCCCAAGAGTCCCGAAATGACATTCCGTTTGCAGAAGTCGTTGATTATATTCCAGGACACGGATCTGGTCTGAGACTGCCAGAACCTTTGTTCCCTATTGGTATGACGAGCCGAAGAACGCCAAATGGAATAGAAACAAGACTGACTGATCAACTCGATGAGGATAATAATCATGGTTCAAACGATAGGGACGACAATTTGAATATGAGAAGTCTCTTTGATGCGTCGCCGATGCCGCAGGCCAGAAATGAAAGGGACAGTAATGATGACAACGACGATGTTCGTGACAATCAGAATTCAAATAATCAAAGATGATTCTGTGTGTGAGTATGTGTGTTAGTACTGATTATTTGAACATGTTTATATCTATATAGAAGTGTACTTATGTATATACCTTTTTCTTTTACCCGATTGTAATAATCTATTTCAGCCAAAGAACTTGGAATACTTAGCTTTCTCCTTTTGTTTCTGTTGATCCATTAATTCTTTGGCTGACTCTAATGATTTGGTGATTGCAGCGTCGCTAGGGGATAACTTAGTTGCAAGTTCAAACTCTTCTACCGCCAGCTTGTATTTCTTTAAGCCAACATATGCTGTTCCCTTACGGTAGTGTGTTTTTGCCTTATCTTGATCGGTTAAGATGTTTTCCATGGCCAACAAGTACAAACAATAATCCACACACCTGTTAAAGTCTTTCAATTGCAAACAAGCCAAACTCAAGTTCAAATATATTTTCTTTTTCAAATCCAAAAATTTACTATACCACTCATGATTTTGGTCTGGGTCAGGAATAAATTCCATTATATATCGTAAGCATTTGACGTATTTCAATCGGGCATCCTGCTTGCTTCCTTTCTTGAATAACAATGTGCCACTCTCTTTTATCTTCGAAGCCACATCAAATGCTGCTTCAGTAGATTCTTGGTCAAAATTAGTATCATCCTCCGGATATTCTTCATAGATATCACCTCCTATCGTATCGTAGCATGCATTACTGACAGGGATTGGCATTCCTTCGCTCCATTGACCACACTCGCTAATAGTTATGCAAGACTCTGGAACATCCTGATTGTTTGTTTTGATTCGCTCGATCTCCCTCACTACAGACTTACCATAAATCAATTCCCCAAATACTGTCTGTGATCCCGCCATGTGAGTTTGTGGACCAATTGTTATCACGAATTGTGATCCATTATTATTCACATCACCATCATTTGCTGAACAAAGTCTGAATCCCTTACTTAAGTCACCTGTCAAATTTTCACCAGGAATAGGTTTGCTCATTCCACTTTCCCCATAAATTGTTGATAAGTTTTTTCCTTTTATTGCACCTCCTCGTATTATAAAGTTTTTAATGACCAAATCAATGCTAGTTTCTTTATATGAGTACTCCTCTTCCCCAAGCTTAATTCCTTGACAGAGATTGAGGAAGTTCTCTGTAGAATTTGGGGCCAAATCTTGGTATAGCTCAAAAACTAATCTTCCCAACTCTTTGTCATCAATTCTAATATCTAAATAAGCCTTGGGTCTTACTGTCTCAATTTTCATGGTAGTATGATTCACCGATGACTAGACAACGATTTAGGAATTATTCCTTTTTTCTATTTTTTTTTTATTTTTCACTTGCGAGGAGCAAATGAGAACGAAATAAAAAAAGCAAGTTAACAAAAAATATATAAACTGAAAATTTTCAAACCCCAGTATTCAACAGTCTAGTTCATCCCCAGTCTATTCAAGTCGATTCTATAAACAAGATGTTTGTTGCACGAAGCAGATATGTGGGAAAGAGGTTTTTGTCAACCAACTACCAATCCATTTTGCACAATGCACAAGAAAATGTAAACCAATTGTTGGAATCAAGCGACAGATCATCCTACATCCTAGCACAATACATCCCTGAGCCAGCAAGGAACTCATTTCTCGCTATCAGAGCTTTCAATTTGGAAATCAACAAAATCAATGAAGGCGGATCCAATGCACAATCTCGGGCTTCGAGAGCATCTTCCCAAATGTCAAGCACATTGGGGGTTTCGACAGCAGACTTGAAATTCAAATTTTGGAGTGATTTGTTATTGCGTGTATTCACAGAGGATTCGAGGAATGAGACCGATTTAGGTGAACCCATTGCTATCCTTTTACGTGATGGGCTCAGAAATGACTTCAACTTGGACATTTCATACTTTCAGAAATTCCTCCAGACTCGTCGCCAATTCCTCAAAAATGGCGGGACTTTTCAAACTACCAACGATATCTGTAGCTACGGAGAGGGAACATACTCACAGTTGAACTACTTAACCCAAAGCTTGTTATTGTCTCCATCAATTTCGCCGTCTGTTATTCGATTGTTGGAGTATTCGCCGGAATTACAATCACTTCTCAGTGACATTGCGGCCCACATCGGGCAGGCAACGGCAGTTAGCTCCATGATCCTAGGGGTACCGTACTATGCTCAGACGCGTAACCAAGTCACCTTGCCCGTTGAATTGATGACAGCTCACGATTTATCCCAGGAATCTGTTCTTTGCTTGTGTCAGGGCCATGCAGGAGAGGATGTATCAGAGGAATCCCGAGTTAAGGAGAAACTCCAGGAGGTGGTATACCAGACAGCCATTACTGCCAACGACCATATAATAACTGCTCGAGACAAACTTGCAAAGGCAAGTCTGGCGATTGGGAAGGTGCTTGAGAGCCACGCTAATGATAGGTTGCTTGCCCAGCAGTCCAAGAATTGGCGTAAAAATATACCAGATGTAATTTTCACACCGATGATGGTAGGTATCCCAACTGTGTTATATTTGAATCGACTCGAAAAATGTGATTTTGATATTTTCCACAGAAAGTTAAAACAGAAAGAATGGAGATTGGCATGGACTTCATTCAAGGACTATTACAAGAGGGTTTTTTAAAACTGCTTGTGTTTGCTGACGAAATAAAAGACGTGCTAAGATAAGAATTGGGGGTCTCGAAAGATTGATAAACAACAATTGTGAGTAACAAATATTGTTGTACAAAAGTTCTTTCCCATAAGTAAATAGTTGAGACTAAATGAAAATATACACACTTACTACTTTGAAGAAATATCCATGTAGCTGGCTAACACTCTAGTAGAATGTACATGCGTGCATTATGAAGAGTGTCACCCTGAAATAAACCTAATGAACCTATTGGATTTAAAATGATTTATGGATTTTGAGATTTATATAAACCAGCCTCTGTTCATTCTAATTTGCCAATCACTAAACAAGTCTTTATACTGTATTAGAAATGTCAATTTTTTATTATTTTCAAGGAAATAGTCGGTTTTTATACTAGATCTTTGCAGCAGGTACTCATTTTGCTACCATATGAAAACTTGACAATTGTGCACGAAATCTACAAAGGGGTCGATTTTGCCGTTAAACTATAGATGCTTTATCACCCTCATAATAAAATGATGCTATTACCACCTGTGGCTTGCATTTATAATATGTGTAAATGTGGAACTGTGAGATCTGGTTTATATATTGTTATTAGTTTGCTCTCTTTGCAATAACAAATTATTCCCAAACAAAATTAAACTGAATAAAAAAGTTAATCTGATGGCGCTATGTTGGAGTTACATCCAAAGTAGCTATTGTTAATTTCGTTGGATTGATTTGGTATATGGTTATAATGTGAGCCACTATAACAGTATCAAATTCTTGAATATTATCATTTTGGGCGACTGATTAACAAATCATTAAAATTCGAGGTAATTTTCACTCTGAATATAACAATTCAAAATTCAAATGTATATATTAATGGTTAAAATTATTTGAAATGAGGGTTTTAAACGTTACAGCACCCTTATTTTTCATTCCGGATTTCACTTTCGGTTTGCCCATGGAATCACGTGTCTATTAGTTTTGTGTCATTTCTAACTAAGCTTTTCTTTTGGTATGCCCCATACATTATTCTTTGGTATGCCAACGTTTTGTTTGGTATGCGTCTTCATGAGTTTTATGTTATGCTTCAGACCTGTTTACTTGTTATGCTCGGCCGAAATGTGTTTGTTATGCTCGGATGAAACCAATTTGATATGCTCGGTCTTTATTAGTTTGCTATGCTCGGCTCAATGTTTATTTGATATGCTCGGGTAAAGCTAATTTGATATGCTCGGGTGAATATATTTTTGGTATGCTTGGTGGTCCCTATTTGTTATGCCTGGTGGACCCTATTTGTTATGCTCGGCCGAAACTAATTTGATATGCCTCTTGGAACGTTGTTTGTTATGCTCGGCTGAATGTTATTTGTTATGCCTCTTCCAAAGATTTATGGTATGCCCGGTGAACCCTGTATGTTATGCTGGGCTGGATCATATATGATATGCCCGGTGATTGTATCTAGAGTTTTGTGATTCACCGACCCTGAATGCGTCATCTTGTTGCAAGCTTTCCTAAAGTTCAATCATCAAGGGACCTGAGGCATGACCGGAACTATGTGTCAACGGTCGGAAGTGCTTAGCATGGGGAGGAAGTCAATGTTTGACAGACGTGTCCATTTGATAGCCTGGTAGTTGCCAAATCATTATAGGAGTACCGCTCCTCAGTCTGAGTGAGCAAGCAGTCATATATGTTTGGTAAGATCATGAATTCAAGGTGTCAATTTCCCTTTAATTATCAATGCATTATCAAGTCATCCACGGCTTCAATTGATGGATAGTAGGATAATACATTGACTATAGCCAACATGTAGACTAATAGATAGGATACCAGGACTAAAGCGTGAAATAAAGACAAATATTCCACACATTAAATATGCCATTGGTGTACTTTATTAGCTGTATTTCAAGATCCACAACCTATAATACTAATGGAGTTGTCAGAACCTGTGATAGCAACAGTTGTAGCAGCTACACAAACTGTAGCAACGGCTCTGTGATTAGTAGTAGGCATAATAATTACCAAATCTATTTCTGTATAAGTTTACATGCAATACCATATGACAAAGCAGACATATATACAGCTATCCATTGTATGATTCTATTGTGTCTGCTTCCCTTTTGATAATCCACGTTCTACTATACTTCTAACTCACATGCAACGTACAATGCCAGTACTTCTTCATACATTATATCAAGCTTTACTTCATTATATTGGTGGTAACGGTACAACTAACGCTTTTAAACGCATCATATACCACAGAGATCACTATCAGTGTCATCTCATGGTCTTTGCAAGTAATTTGGGTATTGTCATTGTTGGTGTCTATTCGACTATGAAATGTCGTTTGCACTCTTTGTCGCAAGTTCAATGCTGCGTGTCGCATCTACCGTGTCGCATAAATCATGTCGCATCAGTCATGTCGGATGTACCATGTCGCGTATCTTGTGTCGCATCTATCGTGTCGCATCAACCATGTCGCATCAACCATGTCGCATCAACCATGTCGCTGGTATCTACGACATGTTTATCCATGCGACACATATAACAGGCGACATTTTAAGGTTTATCCGGTATCAGACATTTTTAACAGAAAAAGTTTGACACTCAAGTAATGTCGGATCACACATTTTAGCTACCACGCGACATTGTGGAAAAGGAAAAGGAAAAGTAAAAGCGGAGATATCAGAAAGTCGCACCACTGTCGCCCTTTTTCCGTGTCGCAAAATTCTACAACTAATTGTATGTGTAGGAACTACTGCCAAACACAGCAAAGATATTTGTATAGGCATATCGAGACTGAATAAGACTTAGAATGCAGTTTTTAAAATATGAGAGGTATTACGTAGAATATCGGAACACTGCTGACCCGGAAGTGGGAAAGTATCGGGTCATATTGTTGGAAAGGGTCTTACATATAGATCACAAAGCCTGGCTTCCCCTTCAAGGTGGAGCATATCATTAACGAAGAATAACATAAAAGCGCTCAACTAATGGGATAACAAAAAAAGAGTGGAGGCAGCTGCATAACAAAATGATCTTTGTGTTCTATCATATCAAACTCCTGGCATAGCAAAGTTATTTTTGTTATGCTGATTATTTCGATATGCTAGCTATTTTGATATGCTGATTATTTGATATGCTGACTAGTTTGATATGCTGATTATTTTGATACGCTAATTATTTTGATACGCTGACTATTTTGATATGTTGTTTATTTGTTATGATAATTTATTGTTATGCTATTTATTTGATATGTCAATAATTTGATATGTGTCTTATTTGTTATGATGATTTATTTGATATGATATTTATTTGATATGTGTCTTGTTTGTTATGCTCTATATATGTTATGCTAGTTGATTGTTATGCTGTCTTTTTTGTTACGTCGATTATTTGTTACACTGACTATTTTGTTATGATCATATTTTGTTATGCTGTTTGCTTGTTATGCTTGTTGATGTATTTTTTGGTATGCGCTTTTCTTGTTATGCTGCGAAACACTTTGATATGCACTAGTAAATTTATTTGTTATCCAACTAGTTGACGTGTTTTCTGGTATGTTGGTTCTATTTATGGTAGGATCGTATCTCACACTGTTTCTATACTCTATTCCTCACATCAATTCGTGTTATATGAACGTAATTTTACAAGTACACTAACTTGAAATACAAACTGATGGGAAATTTTGATGGTGTTTTGTTGCAAATTTGTACAGAAAGTACACACCAAATAGAACACACACATATCTAGTAACTACAATGTAACACATAGCAAAATTAACTCACACTAAGCTCAGCGTACACGTTTTCACTTTGATTTCACGCTGTTTCCAGACCTCTGTGATCCTGTACTGTTAGCAGTAGACAACTCTGTGGCGCTACCAAAAGTCAAATTTGCCACATCGCACGACCACCGCGGAATTTCCTCTAAATGAACCAATTACAGATTAGCACCTGGTAACAGGTGTTGGTGGACAAAAGGAGACACAATGGACGTGTGTGTCTCTATTATAGTGTTGTAAAATATTGTGTGCTGTCTAGTTGGAGTACTCACATGTGTGTTAGTGTCAATTGCAACACACAAGATCCTCTTAGTGGAGACCAACAATAGCAAATGCCAGCTCAGCAATTAGAAGTAGCTATTTATATTGCATCGTTTTCCTTCACCAATCTCTTGCCTGAAATCAAAATTCTGGGTACTTTCATGTGGTAGTTTCCTATACTTTGTCGGGTAATTTGCTCCTGTATTTTCGGCTGTTGCAAAAGTTTTTTCTGAGGGTGTGGGATTCAAACACAGACACAGACGCAGGTATCAAATACAAAAAGGGGGTGAACTGACCATACATAAGGGAGTATTCTGAACACGTTAATAATGGAATTGAACAAGATAGGACGGTTTTCAGTAACGTCTGGATGGTTTTAATGGTAACTTTTCTCACAATTTCAGGCCGACTTGGGTGGTTCGGAACGGTGATTCTGGTGACTTGTTTCTGTACTCTCAGTGGTGGTTGTAAAAAATTTAGAAGAAAATGCAGCTGGTTAGGGTAACTGTAGATGAAGTAGATCTATGCATTTGTTGTCTGTGCTTGTGAACAATTAGTTTTTCTAAAGATAACGGATACAATCTGGATATTGTTTTCAATTAATTAGCAACAACAGAAGTTAAAGTTGCCCTTTGTTTTGTCACAAATAAATGCTCTTGTAGAATATATTGTTCTGAATGCTCTGGTGTGAGATTTCACGATCTTTGAAAAAACGGGCATCTTCCCCGAAATATCAAGAATATGACAGACCGCCATGTGTCATAAAGCGCGAAACT
>NW_003020038.1:928108-951571 GCF_000006335.3 Candida tropicalis MYA-3404 | reverse complement strand
AAAATGTCACTCCAGCACGAAAATCTGAGGATTATCACCGCCCTACTATTAGTTGCTCCGCTAAAATATATGCGTCTTGCGTTGCAAAAGTGCGACTCAGAATCACAAACAGAACAAAATGAATGGCGATATTCATCGTTCTTGGGATGCTTTGGCCAAGCTTCGTGCGCATTTTTCCTCAATTTAATGGCCAAGTTTCCATCAGTTTCGCAACACTTTCTGCTGAAGTTCTGAGTACCTAGACACCTGTTACCAGCACAATATGTGTACCCATTTTCTTGAACTTAGAGTACTAATCAGTATGATTGTATATATTATTGAACAAGTATTTTAGACAAATATTGACCAGTGGCGAATGTAAATCAAGGTGGTAATAATGGACTTCAGTTGAACAGCAGATTCCTAGATCTCTGAAATAATTTATGATTATAGGCGTCTTTTAGATATGATAATGTGTGTGTCCAGTAATGCGTCGTATTCAGCATCCATTTCCAAATTTCTGAGCATTAATTAGGTTCTCTCTTAATTAGTTTAATTACTGATATCACTAGGACCAATTTTAATGGAAAAAGTTATTGAGTTACGAGTGAAGTACTGTCAATCTCTACTGCTTATCGGCCCAAAACCTAACTTGGTACTGCCGCTTATTTGCTTGTAATCATAGTACCAATTTCTAACTAGTCAGACAAACGCCACTCGATACAATGTACTGGCAGTGAAGGTCATTAATGTGGGGTCATCTATTACTAGTGAATGTAAGCGGCACCTGTTGCTACTGTATGAAGCCATTGAAGGAGCATACTCTAGGCGATTAGCAGCTATAGTCTTTGTTCTTCCCAATTTAGTATTCTTCAGTAATTTGCTCTCCTTAAAGTCTTCATGGCGACGAAATTGTGTATGGTAGTCTTCCATTCAAAATCTATATTGTATATTTAGTCAACTACATATAATAGCAAATCACTAGGATAATATTTAATATGATTTGTTTCTTTAGTCTATTATGTATTGCTAAGTACTTGATGTGAATTTCAACTATACCCACTTTTGACATAATCTGAACAACTAGAAGTAAAAGTGATGCAAAGGATATTTAATGTATAATAGCTTGTAATAAACAATTGAATTATAAATAATGGCCTCAGTGGGTCTCACCCTTAATAATGAGGGTTAATTTATAAATTGAAGTGCCTTCTAATTACTCCAGTTCATTCTCCCAGATGTTCTATTTAAATGATGAAATCGTTCCTCGAAGAAATTAGCTTTACTCTTAAGGTGATGTTATTAACTAAAGTACTGTAGTCTCAAATTATTGCAGATGAGATTACTAAGAATTAGAGAATTGTGAACTAGTGCTATCAGAGTACGAAATGAGAGCAAATGTCGAAACAGCAGTATCCCCAATACGAAGAAGTTGGGCTACAAATTTGTCTGACAATGTACAGTTCTACATGAATTACTGGCCGCTAGTGCTATCTGCTCATGATTGTAAGGGTTGTGATTAGGAAGAAAGGAGGTATCCAGATGTGACCAACATTTGAAATGGATATGTAGAAGAACTCCGCTGAATAATTAGTTTTCGGTGAAATAAAGTATGATATAATTAATTGGCATCGGGGTGTTATACCCAGGAGTCAGTTCAACACGCGTATAACAATGTCTGGTACTCACAAATTCACTTATACTTTTGCCTACACTTCATGGCTATGCTGCTATATAACGGTACCCAAAGTTGCGCTATACCCATTCTGTACGTAGTTAGAATTGATTCCTATTACCGCATTGGCATTCTAAATTTGCTCAGCGTATTGCCATTTCTACTTCAGTATACCCATGGACTGTACCTAGATTAAGATCTAGTTGTCGCTATATTATTCGGAATATTATCCTAATTACCCAATTGACCAGCAGTAATCTGTGGACTGAATTTGGCTATCCACCCACCGCATCGCACACAAATTGTCGCATTGAAATGTAGTAGCAAGATGCTTGTGACGGCGAGAAAAGGTCGCACTGGCCAACGCGAATTTTTGTCACCTACGCCCGAGAGCGTCTCTTAGTTTACAGCGAAGCTGAAAGAAAATGTTGTAGAAGTTTCCAAATTTTTCAACATCGATAAGTTTTCCATTACTGGAAGCATAGTGAAGCTTTCCGATTTTTGAAACATAGCGAGTTGCCACTTTTTATATCGTAGTGAAGTTGCCACTTTTTGGCGATATAATGAGGTTTCCCACCAGAGCATTCACAACAATATATCCTACAAGATCAATTATACGACACAAAGAGGAATAAAACTTATACTTCTGTTGCTGCAAATTAATAGAAAACAATTTACATATTGTATCCGTTATCTTTAGAAAAACTAATTGTTCACAAGCACAGACAACAAATGCATAGATCTACTTCATCTACAATTACCATATCCAGCTAGATTTGCTGTTAAATTTTTTACAACCACCACTGAGATTACAAAAACAAGGCATCAGAGACACCATTCTAAACTACCCAAATCGGCCTAAAATTGTGAGAAAAATCAACATTAAAACCATCCAGAAGTCATTGAAAACTGTCCTATCTTGTTCAATTCCATTATTAACGTGTTCAGAAAACTCCCTTATGTATGGTCAGTTCACCCCCTTTTTGTGTTTGATACCTGCGTCTGTGTCTGTGTTTCAATCCCACACCCTTAGAAAAAACTTTTGCAACAGCCGAAAATACAGGGGCAAATTACCCGAAAAAGTGTAGGGAACCACCACAAGAAAGTACCCAAAATTTGATTTCAAGCAAGAGATTGGTGAAGGAAAATGATGCAGTATAAATAGCTACTTCTAATTGCTGAGCTGGCATTTGCTATTGTTGGTCTCCACTAAGAGGATCTTGTGTGTTGCAATTGACACTAACACACATGTGAGTACTCCAACTAGACAGCACACAACATTTTACAACACCATAATAGAGACACACACGTCCATTGTGTCTGCTTTTGTCCACCAACACCTGTTACCAGGTGCTAATCTGTAATTGGTTCATTTAGAGGAAATTCCGCGGTGGTCGTGCGATGTGGTGAATTTGTCTTTTGGTAGCACCACAGAGTTGTCTACTGCTAACAGTACAGGATCACAGATGCCTGGAAACAGCGTGAAATCAAGGTGAAAACGTGTATTTTGGGATGTGTGCGTGTTCATTTTGATATATGTTACATTGTGATCACTAGATATATGTGTTTTCTATTTGTTGTGCATTTTCTGTATAAATTTGCAGCAAAACACCATCAAAATTTCCCATCAGTTTGGATTTCAAGTTAGTGTACATGTAAATTACGTTCATATAACACGAACTGATGTGAGGAATAGAGTATAGAAACAGTGTGAGATACGATCATACCATAAATAGAACCAACATACCACAAAACACGTCAACTAGTTGGATAACAAATAAATTTACTAGTGCATATCAAAGTGTTTCGCAGCATAACAAAAAAAATGAACAACAAGCATAACAAATATCGAGCATAACATATATAGAGAATAACAAATATATATCATAACAAATAAATGCCCATATCAAATAAATGCCATATCAAATAAATGCCATATCAAATAAATCAGCATACCAAATATCGAGCATAACAAACACACAGCATAACAAATATAGAGCATAACAAACAAATGACATAACAAATATAGAGCATAACAATAAATTATCATAACAAATAAACAACATATCAAAATAATCAGCATATCAAACTAGTCAACATATCGAAATAATCAACATATCAAACTAGTCAGCGTATCAAATAATCAGCATAACAAACTAGTCAGCGTATCAAACTAGTCAGCATATCGAAGTAGCTAGCATATCAAAATAGCTAGCATATCGAAATAATCAGCATAACAAAAATAACTTTGCTATGCCAGGAGTTTGATATGATAGAACACAAAGATCATTTTGTTATGCAGCTGCCTCCACTCTTTTTTTGTTATCCCATTAGTTGAGCGCTTTTATGTTATTCTTCGTTAATGATATGCTCCACCTTGAAGGGGAAGCCAGGCTTTGTGATCTATATGTAAGACCCTTTCCAACAATATGACCCGATACTTTCCCACTTCCGGGTCAGCAGTGTTCCGATATTCTACGTAATACCTCTCATATTTTAAAAACTGCATTCTAAGTCTTATTCAGTCTCGATATGCCTATACAAATATCTTTGCTGTGTTTGGCAGTAGTTTCTACACATACAATTAGTTGTAGAATTTTGCGACACGGAAAAAGGGCGACAGTGGTGCGACTTTCTGATATCTCCGCTTTTACTTTTACTTTTCCTTTTCCGCAATGTCGCGTGGTAGCTAAAATGTGTGTTCCGACATTGCCTGAGTGTCAAACTTTTTTCTTTCAAAAATGTCTTACACCGGATAAACCTTAAAATGTCGCCTGTCATATGTGTCGCATGGATACACATGTCGTAGGTACCAGCGACATGGTTGATGCGACATGGTTGATGCGACACGAGATACGCGACATGGTACATCCGACATGACTGATGCGACATGATAGATGCGACATGATAGATGCGACACGCAGCATTCAACTTGCGACAAAGGGTGCAAACGACATTTCATAGTCCAATAGACACCAATAATGACAATACCCAAATCACTTGAAAGGACAATGAGATGACACTGATAGTGATCTCTTTTGGTGTATGATGCTCTGAAGAACGTTTGTTGTGCCATTGCCACCAATATAATGAATTGAAGTTTGATATAATGTATGAAGAAACACTGGCATTGTACGTTGCATGTGTGTTGGTAGAATAGCAGAACGTGGGTTATCAAAAGAGCAGTCAATATACTAGTATCGCATAGTGGATAGCTGTATATATGTCTGCTTTATCATATGGTATTGCATGTAAACTTATACTGAAATAGATTTGGTAATTATTATGTCTACTACTAATCACAGAGCCGTTGCTACAGCATGTGTAGCTGCTGCAACTGTTGCTATCACAGGTTCTGACAACTCAATTTGTATTATAGGTTGTGGATCTTGAAATGCAGCTAATAAAGTACACCAATGGCATGTTTAATGTGTGGAATATTTGTCTTTATTTCACGCTTTAGTCCTGGTATCCTATCTATTAGTCTACATGTTGGCTATAGTCAATGTATTATCCTACTATCCATCAATTGAAGCCGTGGATGACTTGATAATGCATTGATAATTAAAGGGAAATTGACACCTTGAATTCATGATCTTACCAAACATATATGACTGCTTGCTCACTCAGACTGAGGAGCGGTACTCCTATAATGATTTGGCAACTACCAGGCTATCAAATGGACACGTCTGTCAAACATTGACTTCCTCCCCATGCTAAGCACTTCCGACCGTTGACACATAGTTCCGGTCATGCCTCAGGTCCCTTGATGATTGAACTTTAGGAAAGCTTGCAACAAGATGACGCATTCAGGGTCGGTGAATCACAAAACTCTAGATACAATCACCGGGCATATCATATATGATCCAGCCCAGCATAACATACAGGGTCTACTGAGCATACCAAGAAAGAATTGAGTTTAGCATAACAAATAACATTCGAAGAGGCATATCAAATTAGTTTCGGCCGAGCATAACAGTATAACTTCACCCGAGCATAACAAATAGGGTCCACCAGGCATAACAAATAGGGACCACCAAGCATACCAAAAATATATTCACCCGAGCATATCAAATTAGCTTTACCCGAGCATATCAAATAAACATTGAGCCGAGCATAGCAAACTAATAAAGACCGAGCATATCAAATTGGTTTCATCCGAGCATAACAAACACATTTCGGCCGAGCATAACAAGTAAACAGGTCTGAAGCATAACATAAAACTCATGAAGACGCATACCAAACAAAACGTTGGCATACCAAAGAATAATGTATGGGGCATACCAAAAGAAAAGCTTAGTTAGAAATGACACAAAACTAATAGACACGTGATTCCATGGGCAAACCGAAAGTGAAATCCGGTCATAATTCAATTATTGAGACAGGTGGTATAATTAATTAAGATAAAGGAATATATTAACAGGATTTCTATATATGTCCAACTACTACCAATGTGCTAGATCATCCAAGAACCAAGTAGTTTCAAGTGTTTGTAATTCAGTGAAGGACCTTCCATTCCGAACGACAAATCCTTGAAATACCAAAAGGAAGCAAGAATAGCGATATAAAACAAAGAATAAATAGTCCATCTAACACCAATGTTCTTGCTTATAGTCTTGTCAACGACAAAACCAAAAAGAAAAATAGCAAAGTAATGGGCAGGGAGGTAATGGTGAAGATATTTTACCCTACCCATGAAGATGAATGGCACATAATGGAACAACCAACCGAGAAACAATAATCCACCTTCCGCAAGTGAATTCGAAGTAACCTGTCTCTGGTAACGGAAACCCTGTACAAATGTGTAAACTAGGAATAAAGCCACTCCTGCTGTGGACAACCAGGTTATTAATGGGTTCCCAAGTAAGAAGTACTTGATATCATCGGCTCCCCAACCACACATTCTAAGACCAGTATGCAAAACTGGCCATTCCCACCATTCCGAGCTCAACTTGTCAAACTTGTCTGGATCTGGTATTAATGCCCCGTTTGCAGCCATCATCCCGTAATTTAACAAAACAAATTCCTTCCAGAATTTTGGCTTAGGAGGAACATATTTTTCATTGGGAGTCGGCAATTTATCATTTACGTGCTTCTCCACATTCCACCAAGTGTTCTTATCACGACTGAAGAATGAGAACTTACAGGCTACCTCTCCTTGACCGTATCCCCAAGAAGGGTACGATTTTCCTGTGGTTGCCAAGTAACAGCCCAATTGTTTATGCTTCAATCTAAAATTGGTTGATATTGGATGAAGCACATTTGCGTCTTCGGAATGGAACTTTTCAGATGGTGATTGTTCCTGAGTTTGAATTTCAAGTATCCATTCATCAGCATAGTCATTTGATTCAACTTCTCCGGAGCAAGAAACTTCAAAGTTGCTTGAGGTTATTGGTGCTGTGATTGAATTTGCACGCAAATAACATCCAGTTTTCTTGTGATTTATTCTAATTGTAGCACCGTTTGGTACTGGAATCAGGTAGTAATCTACGCCATTTTCATTTTCCAAGGTTGCATGCTTATCTTTCAAGCCTTCTGAAACATCAAATTCAATTAAAAAATCATTGTTTTCATCCTTGAAACCGTACGTAGTTACTTGTTGCTCTTGTGATCCACCAGGGTATTTGTGGTCATGAGAATGAAGGAGATTGGGTGACAATCCTTGAGATCTCATTGTCACCAAAGAACCAAATGCAACCGTTCTAGGACCAGAGCCTATGTCAGACCCGATTAAGGAGGCTTGTAACAAGGTTGAAATTGACCCATCACCTGGACCTGAATGGTTTAAAACCGCAAAATGCACCTTGAAAGCTGTAATATAAATAGCAGTTGGGATTATTATCAAGGAAAACACCCTTATAATCCAATGGGAGGTATAAGTTTTCCATGTCATTTGAGTCGTGGACACAGTTTGATAGAACTTCATCAACAAATCATAAATCGTGTAGAACCCTACAACCGCAGTGACAAAGAGACCCACCCATTTAACTGAACACACACACCCAATACCTACACCAGTCAATAAAAACCACTTAATTCCACTTTTGGTCATCAATTGATCTTTTTTGGAGAGAATGTGCAAATTGACTAAACCAAAGAAGGTAAACACAGTAAAAAATAGCAACATCGAGTCCAACAAGATAAACTTAGATAGTGTTAATGAAATTTGTTCAAAAATAACCATTAAACTCACAAGCCAACACGTAAACTGACTATATCCTAAGAGCACGGCAGTTCTATATGCCAATGGAGTCACAAGTATCCCAAAAAACGCGTTGAATACTCTCATAAAGACATAATTCATATCATCTGGGAATGGGTTACCACTGTCAAATTTAAAATTTCCATCGTAGCCTGCCAAATATCCAGAAAGTGCAACCAATAGTTTTCCTAATGGAGGGTGGACATCAAAGTAAAACTCTCTTTTAAGGTAATGGGATCCAAATTGACCAAAGTGGGCTTCGTCCCAAACAACGTAGTTTGCTCTCTCAATTCTATAAAGACGAATAAAAGATGAAATTGCTGTCAATATCAATGGATTAATAACCCTGATAAATAAAGGATGCACAGAATCAAAACGTCTAGAACTGATATTAAGTTTAGCAGTTTTGTCAATTATTTCATCAATTCCCAAATCTTTATCATCCGGCGATGTTAACCTTGTACGAGAAAGATCTTCTTTTTCCTTTCTTTTATAAATTGATCTGTCTTCACCACTTTCATGTGATGAAATTCCTGATGAATATGCATCGGGCATGGTTTTCTTGGAAGATATGTTGAAGAAAAATCGTTCAGAACAAGATATAATTCCTTTGCTGTTTATGTTTTATTTTTTTTTTATTTTTTCACTCGTTCAATTCTGATGGTACCCTGTATTTGTCACGTGATATAATGAGGACAAAGAATCCTTTGCTGTGCCACCTTTTTGCTAAGGAAAGGTATGGAAAGAGAGTGCATGTTTTTCTTCAGGCCATATCTAGCATACTTTATTGGTTTCTTCGATTTGTGTGTGTGTGTGGTCTGTGTTTTCTTTTTATAATGACATACAATTGAATTACTCGTCCAGAACCAACATCAGTCGACGTAAAACATCAAGCGAATATTTGTCGTGTTTTCATTTTCCGAATTTTTTTTATTTTTTTTTTTTTTTTTTCATACGTTTTTTTTTTCATGCATTTTTCAACTGTATTCGTATAGTAGGGACTTTCTTATAAAAATCAAAGAACCATAACGATGACTACACCGATCGAATTGCTTTACAAATATGAAAGATTATTAACAGCCTACTTGCAGTCCAACTCTTTCACGGCAAATTTGTTGATTACCCCAGTATCAAAATTCATCACGGAATCTTTGATAATTATTTTCGTGATCTTATTGAGTTACGAAGTTATATATTGGAGTGGAATATATTTGAAGTTGTGGGACTATCATGCTAAGGATATATTTGGAGACGTTCCAATTCATTGCTCCCATGTTTATATTCGTTTAAATATAATTGACCGTGAAAACAAAAATGGATTGGACACTTACTACCATTTGAAAGCTACCAAGAATAACTTTTACAACTGGAAACAGATCAATGAATTAAGCAAAAAGATTTTCAAATTGGATAAATTCATCAAGTATTATTTTGAGTTCAGTCCAGAGGATTTTGAAATGAACGAAGAGCCCGAGTTCGGCAGTACTATTGAACATTTGCGAAACAAAATTTTACTGTTGGTTATTGAATCAGACTATTTAAAACAATTCAGTCATGACGACTTGACCATTGAGGATGTCAAGGTTTACAATAATAAGTATGAGGAAGTGGAATCCAAAGAGAACAACAATTATTTAAGCAAGTGTAATATTGAAACCGGCAATACAATCGATGTCGTTATAGTTATTTAGGAACTACAAATGTATACGCTAGATTTATCCATTGCTATGTAGGATATTTTTGAAATTCTTGGAAGGGATTATGTTCAAATCAACCATTCTTTGTTCTGTCAAGACCCAAAGTTTGATCAATTTTTCTAACCTTGACCCTAAAGATAGATCAGTTAATTTGGTAACATCGTCTTCATTGTCACGTACAACAAAAGCGTTGTCCTTATTGGAATTGTCCTCTTTGTCTGGCTTAAACAACAAATTATTTGTACTGTTAATGGTGTATTCAATCGTGTCAACATCAATGTCATCATCAGAATCATCATCCAATAAGTCGTCATCTTCCTCTTGATTTCCATGTTGTGGCTGTTTTTGCTGTGGGTCAATCAAACCAGTTTGATCTATGCTATCACTCCTACTTCGGTAATACTTGGACTTGTACTCATCGAGGCTGGATAAATCAAACTCAGCAAATTTTGGTCCATGGTACGTTGTGGTCATTTTCCGTTGGTTTAACTCATCATCCCCTTCCAATACATTGTCGGCTAGATTGTTTTTGGTTGCAGAGCCTGACTCCTTCTTGCGACTCTCGAACAAGACATCATTGTTTTCACTATTGCTATGTATATTCAAGATAGCACGGTTAACCAATCTATAGCATTGACTTCTTAAAGACAAGCTAAATATCTTCTTCAATTCTTCGGGCAAATCTGCTTGGTCCTCAAGGTTTTTAATATTTGGATCAAACCGAAAACACAATAAACTCATGGTAATTTCCAACTCCTTCAACAACTTGAACAGATTCGACACTTTATTGATCAAGTTTTCACGAACAAACTGTAAAATTGTTGCAAGAAAATCTTTTTCCGACTGATCAACGACATTGTTAAACTTGTGATTTCTGATCATTTCCACAAGATTCAATCGTAGCAATTTGAAATGCAACAAGTTATTTAAATCTAGAATCATAGGGTAGTATTGGCTGATTTTCTTAATTGCTTCAGTTATCTCCCCATTAAGTATAAGTGTTTTGATTTCTTGTCTCTGTAATATTGAGGAATAACTCATGGCTGACGTGATATCTTTGTTATCGTGAACACGAGATACTCCATCAAGGTCGTTGGCGACCGTCTTATTATCATTGTAATAGTGTACAACCATGTCTGAAAACTCCCTTTCATTGTTTGTTTGGTCAATATTTGTCATGAATTGATTAGTAGGGATAGAAGCTGTCGGATCATGTTTCGTGGAGTTGCCGGTCAGATGTTCATTATTCTCAGGGGTAGCATTCAATTCCTTGTTGAATTCAATGGCTGCTTGTTTGTATCCTTCGTGAATAAAGTAATCCAAGATTAGTCTATTGACTTTCTCATTCGAAGAAGACATTCTGGAAGCAGAAGATATTCCTGTTGTGTGTTGATTTATATAACATAAGAGAAAGTCAACTGGCAGTGGTTGGAATTTTATCAACAAAAAAAAAGAATAAAATCAAACACCAACCACCACCTCTCTCCCTCGCCCCCCCTCACACGATTTTAATCTTATATTTTATTTTTTTGTACCACGGACACACACCCGAAGTCGTGTACAATGTGACTATAATTACTGTCATGATAATAAAACATCAAACAGTTTTGAATCTAATTAAAGGCATCATGCAAAGGCAGGGCCATCATTTATGTCTGTGATATATGTAAAGTATACATTGAATAAAAACAATCTGTACAATGGGCCAACTTGTTTAGATAGTAGTTATTTTTTTTTTAACTGTGCAGCAATGTTGCATTGTGATTCACTATTTGATAGGCAAAGTTGTAAGAATGATGATCAACCCCAAAAGAATAACCACATAAACCTACAGCTATTAACAGCATCAACATGTCTTGTATCCCTGACTTGGAATCTGTCTGGTTTCAATTAAATATGATGACATGTAATCAAATAATTATTGTACTGGCTTCGTTTAACATTTTCATTGAAATTTTGTCAATAATCCTCAAGAAATAAGATCACATTACACAACCAACCTTAGCTCTTCTTGATCATCCAATATTATCATGTATGAAACCAGATAACCACAAGATTACGTAATTACAAGTCTCTTGTCATAGAACAGATAAAGGAAAAAGGAAAGATTTTCCGAATTATCTTATTTTATTATTTTTTCGCCAATTTAGGTAGAGATCTCAGGAACCAAAAAAAAAAAAAAAAAACCTGAAATATAATCAAGGAGATCCAATTAACAACGCGAGGGACCAATATAGAGCAAAAAAATAATAATAAACTAAATCAACGTTTAATGTTGTAATTCTGAAAGGGTTAGTTTTGACATTTAGATAAGTCAGATACAATCAAAAGAGATCTTCATTAAATTTAGCAACGCGTTTAAAATGATTTATATCTCAAGTAAGCAATAAACCGAAGAACATCATTATTTTTTTTTTATTAATTTAGTTTCTTACATTTTTAGAGTAATAATTTACGAAACAGGCATTTCGATTGCTTTTTTTTTATTTATATTGTATTCAACATTTTGTCATCAAATGCATCCAATATGTGCACCCTTGAATTATTCTATTTTGGCTCATCTTATAATCTCTTCTGTTGTTATTGTCGCGTATCATTGCAAAATTCTGTATTGTTTTAGAATACAATTTTACTTTTGTGTACAAATATAGTTTTTGGTTGGCTCATTTTCAACTGATACAACCCACCAGTTCAACGTGTGCACGCCCTTAAATGGATGATGGCAACTTTTTGTTTTATTTTTTTACTTACAGGTGGGATGATTGATACTAAGTGAAATACATTTCCGTGCTTAAATTGAAATTGTGTGTGTAACTAAGCCATACTTGAGAACAAGATGTCGCAGCCAGTTAGGTACCACTGGGGTCTATTGTTCAATTTGTTGTTGCATCTGGGTTCCTCAAAAGGGGTAAAAATACAAGAACAATAAACAAAAAAATATACGATTCTAGACTCAATTTCTGCATAAAGTCTAATCTGTTTGCTCCAAATGTTTGAATTAGTATTCAATCAATTCCATATCTGAAACAAATTTGGTTCACACCTCATAGTTTAGAGCGAGAGAAAAAGAAACAAAAAATATTCCCATGTAGTTTATATTGAAACTTCAATGTTAGAGGAGTGGAGGATTCTTGACTTTTTCTTTATATGTTTATCAAAAAAATTCTCTATCCCTTTCACTGGGAGTTTAAATTTGAATATATATAAAACTTTTCCATTCTTTTGTTCAATTTTTTTACTATTCTTCTCCCCTTTTTTTCTTTTTTTCTTTCTTTCTTTCTTTCTTTCTTTCTTTCTTTCTTCTTACCAACTCATTAAAATAGTTTATTTACTTTATTTTTATCTCGTCTTAATCAAAATACCCTTACTTCACAATATTTAATATTCTGAGGATACATTGTTAGTTAACTGGCCTTTTTTCCTTTTCGTTTTTCTTTTTACATTCATCCATTCGTTTCTATTATTAGTATTTTATTTTTGAATTTTTGAAAAAGAATAACTGCCTTGCCCCCGTCTAACAATAATGGATTTAAACATAATAGAAAATAATCATAAAAAGTCACACTCCTCATCCTCACTATCTGATGATAAAATGAACTCATCTGCTTCAACCACTTCGTCTTCAATTATCACATCTTCATCGTCAACAACAAATACAAATAATTCTGACCTTAACAATAATCGTATCAATAGTCATAATTATTACCAATATCAACAGCACCACAACTTCCTCAAAAGCTATCCACCACCTGCATTAACATCTTTACCACTAGACATCCCATTGCAAATCAAAGAAGTGGCACCAGGCGATACATCCTTCAGTTCAACTGATACATCGTCTATCGAAGATATTAATGCTCGCAATAATCATTTTGCTATGATATTTAATAATTCACAGTTGAAAAGAAAACAATCAGAACACCATACACTTAGCCAACCACCTCCTATATTGTTATCTCCTGTCAGGGAAAACGAAGAACTAAGATATAAGAAGATCGACTCTCCGATGTCTGACGAGTTTTTCTTTCAGGACAATTTTACCCTGGATTTCAAGTTCCAGTATCAACAGAGTATCATTGAATTTTTGAATTACATCATTGGCAAATACAAAGAAATGGAGAATAGTATCAGGAACTATCAGCATTGGTGGAACGTCTATACTTTCAAACGTCAAACTTTAGATAATTTGATTGAAATCTGCAATGGATTTAAACTCATGATTGTTAGTATTCTAAAACAATTAAGCATAAATAGTGGGATCATAAAAGGAAACAGTAGCAACAATATCAATCCCAAAACAAGATTCCATAATGATGACGATTTGATTAATTATAATGTTTTCCAATTTGTTTACAACTGTTCTATTGAAAACATCAACATTGGCCACTTGATCAATACATCCTTGTTTTCGAATGCTTTCAAGTTCAACTTGTTGAGCTACTATTACAAATTGAATTATTTGTTGATTAATGTCAAGGATCAGAAGAACTGGTTGGTTATCCCAATGGAGATTTGGTACAAGTTGCCTTCATTCATCAAAATCATCAATGATAACTTAATGAAGATCAATAAACCCATGACAAAAGACTTGGAAATAACATTGGTAAAATTAAATTCCATCACAACAAAGTTTCCTATTGTGGATAACTTGAAGAAAACTGATCCAATCAATTCGTGGTCCGATTTTGAAAAGATTAACCTGTTGATAACTAGTAAATTCCCCGACTATGTGCTGTTGAATTCCACACAACAGTTTTCAGACTTTATACCCCGACCATTATCTACTGCAAATGATATCAAGATTATTCATATGAAGAAAGTGGTCAATCCACCAAGAAAAGTAGAAAGTTCACCATCAACTAATAATAATAACAATAATAATAGTAATACTAATACCACTGCTAACAAGAGCAATAATAATAACAGCAGCAATCCAACCACATTAGGACGAGCATCATCTTTGAAGAGGTCATTGAGCAAGATTGTCAAACGAAGTTTATCTACCAATGATGCCAAGGAACGATGCGAGAATCCAAATGAAAGCCCAATTGTGAAGTTGGAAACAAATACTCCTAAACAAAACCCACCTCAGAGACACCAATCGTTGCAAGAGCATCTCAGACGTCTGAAGCTGGTAAAAACACCTAAACGAGAAGATTTGGTGTTGACAAATAAACAGCATCCACCGTTGCCTAATGCTGTTCCTCAAGTGACACAATCACAACAACCAAGTATCCGACCAACTATTGAACGATACAGGTCCATCAATGGTAAAGCAAGCACAATCAAGAAGGTTGATAATTCGGCAATCCAGTACCAATTGGATTGTTTGGTTCAGTTCCGTAAAAGACTCTTTCAGATTGGTCCACAATTATTAGAATTTTTGCATTTGCAATTGAACTATTGTAAATCATGGGAAGCATTGATTGAACAAAGAGAACTAATTAACAATAATGGCAATGATCCTTACATCAAATCGATCTATCAGTCGTTCCATGAAAAGTTGTTGAACCAAATCGAGTTCACCAAGCTGACAATAATATTACACATTGCTGATAGATTGATAATACCAATTGACGAGTGTTTAAAGTTGTGTGACCAAGGAAAGGGAGATCCAATCAACGTCAACAAGTTTATGGAGTTGATTGTTGCGCAGTATAACAAGTTGTATTGCCAATGGTTGGAAGGAATCATTGGACCAAGAAGTATTAAAGAGTATCAAGATTTATGCAGCAAGATTGGCAAGACCAATGGTGAAGACATTATCCAATACTATGACCAGTTGACTAAGTTGAAAAGTTTGGTGATGTAACGTAATATGTGTATATATGATTTGAGTAATTTATAATGTACAAATGATATGTTTTTATTTTTATTGTTGTAGGTATAAAACTGGGGGATTTGTTGTTGTCTGAATAGTTGGTTTTGACTGTTGACTGCCAGTTTGTTAATCACGTGTTTGCTCTTGATTTCTGTTAATTGTCTTGTGATTAGAAAAAGAGAGAATTCAGCTGTCAAATTCAAATTCAAATTCAAAGTTGTGGTTGTACGCATACATACAATCAAACTTTTTAGTTTTTGCTTTTCCCCTCGTCTAGCTTTTTCATTTCATTTCATTTTTGCCTCTCTCTTTGGAAACGAGCAAGCATAAGAATAGAAGGGCAAGACACAGAGTCACAGAGACATAGCGACACAGAGACATAGCGACACAGAGTCACAGAGAGATGGTGCAGCAATCAAGCGACTGAAATAACTATTGCTTACAGCAACCATGACCATAGTGGTCTCGTGATTATTACAAGGGGGGGATGGAGTTAACGTTCTTATTTTTCTTCTCGCATAGGCAAATGTAATGGTGGGCCCTCTACACCTGTAAAATTAAAATTTTTGGTAAAGATCTGGCCATTATTGGCTGTAATGTAGTTTTTGGTTTATACCTGAATGGGAAAATTTTAGAGAAAGAATAAATACCACACACATACAAACATACATACAGATATACATACAGATATATAGGGAAAGACAGTCAGACAAGACAAGAACCCTTGAAGCAACCATCAATTAAACAAACAAATAAACGGAATAATAATAATAATAATAATAATAATTATTAGGGTGTCGTAGTAAATTAGGTCGAAGGCAACACACGACGCCAATCAGTAATTTCACTAAAAAAAAAAAAATCTCATTCCCACATTCCACACCTTTAAATCAAACAAAAAATTTAGAGAAGAAAATTTTTTTTTTTTCCCTTTTATTCTATTTCTATTTCTACTTCTTTTTTTTTTGCTTTATTCATCAAAGGTAGTAATAGCTCAATCGATCCATCATGTCTGCATCAATTCCTAACACTTCATCATCTATTCCATCAGAATCCATCCCATCATCCAATTCAGCATCCACAGCTTCTTCTCACCCTGTTATCTCTGGTAACTCTGGTGAAACTTGTCCTTATCATTCCGCAGGTTCTTCCTGTGATTTGTTAACTTGGAAGAACCCAATTAAGACCGGTAAGATCTTTGGTGCTATCATCTTTGGATTGATCATTTTCAAGACTGTCAATTTGTTCAATATCTTCTTCCACTTGGCATACATTGGCTTATTGGTCTCTGCTGCTGCTGAATATTCCGGTAAATTGATTACTGGTAAGGGATTCCTTTCAAACTTTAAATACCCAAACAAATTCAGTGCTAAGAAGTTCAACGATCAAGTCTTGCCAGAATTGGCTCGTATCAATGTTCATTTTGAAGAAAGCTTGAACAGAATTGTTTATGCCCACGACATTGAAACTACCTTGAAGGCTGCTGGTTTATCTTATGTTCTTTACAAATTGACTTCTTGGTTTTCTTTGTATGTTTTGATTTTTGTTTCTGTCATCTTGGTGTTCACTGTTCCTTTCATTTACACTACTTACAAGAAGGAAATTGATGCTGCTGTTAGCGATGCCACCAAGATTGTCAAATCCAAGACTACTGAATACACTGAAAAGGCTCACAAAGCTGCTGGTCCTCACATTGAAAACTTGATCCAAAAGACCGGTCCAGTTGGTGCATTTGTCAAATCAAAGATCCCAGTCAGAACTGCTGGTTCCACTGTTGGTGAATCAAGAGCCACCTCATACGGTACTGATGCTGACAACAAAATCAACACTTCTACTGCCACCCAAGCCTCTGAACCAATTACCACTGCACACACCACCGGTGCTTCTCAATTCCCAGATGTCCCAACTTCCAACTTGCACTCTTCTTCTGTTCAAGAAGTAGCTGATAAAGTTGCCGCTGATGTTGACGAATTTGCTGATTCCACTGAAGAATCATTCAAACCAACATTGAACTAAAAAAAAAATAAGAGAGGAAAGAAAATAAAAGAGAAGATTGAACAAACAAGTAGGTAGTAACTAAGTGATTCTTGTCTCCAGCAAGTTCATTTTATTTTGAACTACATTTATTTATATTTTTTATCTACGATCAATTGATGAATTATCTACATTTTCCTTCTTCATTTTCGTTTTCATCTTCAATTTTTTTTTGCCATTTTGTTTTCATTATTCTTTGTTTAGTGTTTTTTTTTTATATATTTTTATCCTTATTCTTTTTAAATTGTTATATATATATATATATATACATATATGTGTATGATTATTATATTTATCATTGTATAGTATACACTCGTGTTTGTTACATTACTCACAGTCTTCAGGGTTTGGTAATCTTTTATAACATGCAACCCATTTTGAACCTTTATTACGGGTAACCTTTTGACCTTCTTCAGTAGAATTGTACATGATCTCAACACATTTATCTTGATCTTCCCATTCTTTGGATAATCTTTCAAATAAAGGATGTTCATCCAAATGTTTCACCATCCAGTTATGTAAATCCTCAACATCAGTAATAGTATAAATAATACCACCTTCCTTCAACACATATGCATACTCACTCAATAAAGTATTTGTTATGATTCTAGCCTTATGTTTACGTTGTTTAAAATGAGGATCTGGGAAACAGAAAAACATCTTTGATAATTGACTTTTTTTAAAAAAATTTGGTAAAAATTTCATTGCATTACCTCTTAAAACCCCAATATTTTGATATTTATAATCATCCATAGCATGATTTTTTCTTAAAGCAACAATACGATCTTCAACATATTGAGTAACTTGAACTCTAATTTCCATTCCTAAAATTAAAGATGAAGGAAATTCTGGTCCTAATTTAATCATTAAACCACCATATCCACATCCAATATCAGCAATTTCAACTTTACTTGTATTATATTCAATAGGATATAATTTTGACCAATCCATAGTATCTGGACTAGATGGATATTCTAATCTATGATCAGAAAATGGATTTGAATGAGCACGTTGACGATAATATTTCTTTTTTGGTAAAGCAGTACTAGTATTTGGTTCTGGTGTTGTTTCATCAAATCTTGCTTGTTTTCGTACATGTGATTTATCTTCACGGTATTGTTTTCTCTTAGAAGCCGCAAGTTCCTGTTGTTCTTGCTGGCTTTGCTCTGGGGTATTACTCGACATCTGGGAAATGTATTGAAACTACTGACAATCGATGAATGAATAAGAGATATAAGCGATGAGACCCAATGTATGAGATTTTTTTTTTTTTTTTTTTTTTTCAAGTTTTTCATTCTTCAAACTTTTTTTTTTTTTCATCTCTTTTGTATGAGTACTACAGGATTTGGTACTATATCATATTGGAAATCTGAATATATGATTAAACGTTTGTCCATTTGTAGTTCTATATACAATAAATACTTTTTTTTTTATCTACAAGAATATTTTTAATCTTTATTTTCATCAGTAGGTCCTTCCATATCTTTTTTTCTTTGTTCTAAATTCAAATACAAAGCGCTACCTGGAGTACTCAAAGTTCTAACCAAACCAGCACCACCGGCCATAGATAATAATCCAACCAATTGTCCTTGTAAAGTTTCTTTAGTAGGTAAACTTTTAAATTCATTGATTTGATCTAAATTCATAACTTCACTTTCAACTTTAGCCCCAAGTAAAAGTAATTTTTCATTAGCTGATTTCAAAACTTTCATCACAGCTGTGACAACAGAAGGATCACTCTTGGATATGGAAATAATTGCTGTTGGACCAGCAAGCAATGGATCTAATGGATGGTCAACATCTTTATTCTTAAGTGCTAAACCTTTTAAAGCAGGATCAGATTCATTGATTGATCTTAATAATAATTTAAATATACTACCTTTAATAACATGTAATCTGGCTCCAGCTTTAAGCAATTCTTCTCTATATCTAGAATTGTCATGTTTAGATAAATTGTTGTAATGAACAAACAACAAGATTTCATTAGTATCATATAAATGTTTGTAATGATCAAACTAAATATGTCTTTCTTGTGAATAATCCCTTCTCTGTGTCTCTCTTGATGAATTCTTCTTGTTCTGGTGATGCTGGAACAAAGTTTGCATAAACGTTGGACGACACAGATGAAACAGCAAATGTCCTTGTCAAATTAATAGATGAAGATCTTAAAGTACTTCTGAGTACCCCATTTAACACTGGTTTAGTAGATAACATGATTTAAAGTGTGGACAAATTAGGAATCCGTTGTGTTAATAACAAATGAAAATCCAGCAAATACAATACCAATGAAAGAGAAAACAAAAAAAAAAAAATTTTCCTTTTTCCCAATCTATGGTTCCTAGTATGGGTTTTGGTAAATTACACACGACCTCGATTTATATGATTGATTATTGTAAGCTTACTAGGATTGGGAATACTTCACACTGTCGGGGCTACATGTGCTTGTGGGAAATAGAAAATAGACTGATTTGGTAATAATAACAGTGCAAAGCATAAGTTACGGTTTAATGATGTATAGTACCTGAGGAATTTTCATTTCACAATGATGAATGCCGTCTTGGTTTGACTCCTAAAACGGGGATAGACATTATAGATAAACATGTAATTGAGATTAATATATCATTAGAACAATAGGAGGATAAAATTACTCCCATTTCAGAAATCTGGTAACAAATTGCAAAACGTGGGTTAGAAGGGGGGGGGGTTATTCCGGATTTGGTTTTGGCTTTTCAGTTCAATTGACATGCATTAAACAAGAACTTGTTTTCAAAACCTTCCTGATTTAAAGAGTACAACGTTTA
Organism: Candida tropicalis MYA-3404; assembly: GCF_000006335.3. NCBI lineage: Eukaryota > Fungi > Ascomycota > Pichiomycetes > Serinales > Debaryomycetaceae > Candida > Candida tropicalis. Next base: position 931,362 of record NW_003020038.1, on the reverse strand, counting down.
ATTAGCTCTTTCAGGTATAGCTAAGCCAAATATTACAATTCTATTCGGGTCAACTTTTCAATGAGTTCTGGTGAAAATTCAATGACAAATATGTTCGCCCAATTGAGAGATAAGCAAGATGAAATTCATTACATGGAACGACGACAGGTTGATAACAATGCAAATCAAACAAAAAACCCACAAGTAGGACAAAAAAAAAATGGGCACCAACAAGTTTCATTATTTTTGAAGTCCCACATGGTATCAATGTATGTAATTAATTAATTAATTAATGAATTAGCGCGCTATTACTAATGTCATTGTTCCAAAGGAACAATTACACACAACAGTCTTCTCCTTGGTTGCAAACGGCATCAATTGAACAATAGTATGTTAGAAATTCAGCATATTTAAGTAGCTCATGATGTCCTTATTTTTAGTTTGAATCAATTGCTATTATTAACAACAAAAACAACCGACTACTATCATGTTCTTGAGATCTGCTTTATTAGTTAGTCTTGCACCAATTGTTTTAGGTGCTCCATATGCCAATCCATACTTTGGTAAATATTTCCATGGTCAAAGAACTTCAGCTGACTCTTCATCACAAGGAAATAATTTCCCCGTTAAAGATTGTTCTGCTTTTATTAACGATAATCCTGAAGGTTCATGGTCTGGGCAAAATACTTCTGCCATTCCAGAAGAGTATTCATGTTGTTACGAATGGATGGGTACAATTTTGCTGACACAATTCTGGGATTACAATACCACATTGTTGGAAATTGCAGTCAATGGAACTACCCAAGAAGTTGTTGATGCCGAACTCAAAAGTTCTGTTGATTCTGTTCACGATGATTTGAAAAGAACATTCACTATTCATGGAACATGGAATGACATGAATAATGGTTCATACACTCAATACTGTCGTCCTGAATTGGAGATTAGTGATGAAAAAGATAACATTACCCATGTTTTGGTTGATGAATTCAATGAAGTTGAACTATATGAAATCATGTCAAAATACTGGGTGGACTCAATTGCTTCAAATGTTGACAACCTGGCTTCCGTGGCTCTTTGGGAACACGAATACAACAAACATGGTACTTGTTATGATTCCTTACAACCATCTTGTTTCACCGGGAATTACAGTCGTTTCGAAAATGTTGTCAACTATTATAGGAAAACAGTTGAAATTTGGTCCCAATTGGATACTTACCAGTTCTTGGCTCTGGAAGGTATTTATCCAACAGTTGCAAGAAAATACAAATTAAGTGATATCCAAGCTGCTTTACAAAAAGCCCATGGGGCTGAGGTCTATGTTGCATGTTTGAACAATTCCATTTCTGAAATCTGGTACTATCATCTCTTACAAGGCAGTTTATTGACAGGGAATTTCAAGTCCATTGATTCTTTGACCAATAGTTCTTGTAAAGAAGAAGAGGTCTGGTACATTCCAAAGTAGAATACTACAAATTTAAAAAGTCGTTTAAAAAATTTTAATTCTTTTCTAAATATATATATATATATGTATATATGCAATCTGTTCTTACGGTTGTTGATTTGTAAGCCCTATTTCTCTATGCTCTGCAATTAATTAATGTATGCGTTTCAGATGATCTGACTTACGTAATCCACTAAGAATTTACGAGGAGCAAAGCCAACAACAAACGCGCGAAGAGAATTATAAAAAGGAGACAGAATGATAATCTCAGGAGGCGCAGCCCATCCACAGGCTGGTGCTAATTATAGGGTGCCCAAGATGATCTCAATCTAACATTCCATTAAATGAGTATGGTTGTTGTAGTAGTAGTCGTAGTCGTAGTCGTTGTTGCTAGAGACACCCATGTGGATCCTATGTGTTTATTATTCTATTAGAATCATGTATAAAAAAAAAAACCCCCTTAAGCGCAAAGGAGGTATTTTATTTTTCTCTCTTTTTCTTCTTCTTCCACTGGGAAATCAGTTTTTGTAGTAAAAGTGTAAAATGCAATCAAATCCTAACAAAAAATTTTTCTTCATTTTCTTTAGGCTTTTTTTTTTATTTAATTTTAATTTAGATAATCCAAAAAAATAAATTAAAACAACACCAGAGAAATAGTTAAACTTAAATATTTCATAACCAATCTCATTTAGCTGTATTTATAGAGTGACTTTGTTTGATCAAGAAGAAGAAAAAGAAGAAGTTGATTTGAATTGTGCTGGGAATTTAACTACCATCTAGTTTTTGTTCAATCTTTTTATTTTTTTTTTTTTGTATTTTCATTGTTCTGTTCATGAGTGTGTTTTTTTGATCCCGAGGAATTTACAGATATTATGAATAGTGATCCTTTTCCACCCACATCATCTAACGGCGACAACGTTAACAAGATGAATAATGAACTGCCCCAGGGCCAAAACGACCTACATCCAGGTACTTCTGGTGATTCTCTCCGAGTACCTTCTCAAACTCGACGAAAACGTGGATTATCGTTGAGAACACAACTTTTCAATAAAGCATTCAACATCCAACAAGATCAAGAACCTGATACGACAAACCAACAAACCCCCATTCAAAATCATCTCCAAACACAGACACCATCGGAGCAAGTACAGAATATTGAGCTTCAGAGCTTCCCACCAACTCCGGAGATCAATATCCACGAGACTAGTGATCAACCTTCCATTGGACATAATTTACCACACAATGAACTGTATGGAAATCTACAGCCCCACTTGGCAAAGTCAACCACTCAATTGACATTGGAATCTAATAGAACAAGCACCAGTGGGTTGTCTTTCATATCAAAACGCGAACGTTCAGATTGGAAAAGATATGGTTCCCATAATAGGTTGTACCAGTCGTTGATCGACATCAAAAATAAAATCTTTCATATAAAACATTTACCTGCAACAGAAGAAGGTAGAATCATTCCACTAACAGTGTCACCCCAGTCTGTGAATTCATACTATCAAGACGAGTTCTATGAACCGAAATCACATAGTTTTGTTGATGAAAGAACTAATCAGCCATATATCAGCAATATCATCACCTCATCAAAGTACACTGTGTACACATTCTTGCCAAAACAATTGAAGGCGCAATTCTCGAAAGTTGCCAATTGTTACTTTATGGTTGTGGCTATTATGCAAATGATCCCTGGGTGGTCAACTACAGGTCATTTTACCACTATCATTCCATTATGTATTTTCATGTCTATCTCAATTGCTCGTGAAGGGTTTCATGATTGGAAAAGCCACGGGCACGATAATTGAAAAGGAAATAATAAAAGAACAAC
>NW_003020038.1:888943-928008 GCF_000006335.3 Candida tropicalis MYA-3404 | reverse complement strand
CTGAAACTATACCCGGTCATTACCACTAGTGCAAATCATAGTAATGTTTTGTCCGTCCATAATGCTTCCTCTGTATCGTCATTATCTGACTTGGAAGAATCTGTCCAGAAAACGAGTTGAGTTACACCAATAGGGCAGGAATGAGACATTACACTATTACAGCCAATCCAGCAAGGGCACACAAATGTCAAAGTTGGAGATATAATCAAGATTAACGAAAATGAATGGTTCCCATCAGATGTGGTGTTGATTGCCACCAGTGAAACAGAAACCAACGAGGCATTTGTTGAAACCATGGCTCTTGATGGTGAAACCAACTTAAAACCCAAATCACCACATCGTGAGCTTGCAAAAAGGGCATCTACAGTCACCGGACTCAAGAATTTGCAAACATTGATCACAGTCGAAGACCCAAATAAGGATCTCTACAACTTTGAAGGTTCGTTTGTATTGGATGGTGAAAAGTATCCACTTGGACCAGACAATGTTATCTACCGAGGCAGTGTCTTGAGAAATACAAAGTCAGTGTTGGGTCTTGTCGTATTCACCGGTGAAGAAACAAAAATCAGAATGAATAACATCAAAAACCCCCGAACCAAGGCTCCAAAATTGCAAAAGAATATAAACTATATTGTTATTTTCATGGTGTTTGTGGTGATTATGTTATCGGCATTTTCAACCATGGCACAGAGATTGCAGTTTGCCAGTTATAAGGATAGGGCATGGTACTTATTTCAACAAGATGCGGGAGTTGCTGCCACTTTAATGGGGTTTATTATTATGTACAACACACTTATTCCCTTGTCACTTTATGTCACCATGGAAATTATCAAAGTGATGCAATTGTGTTTTCTTCAGTTTGACATTGACATGTACCACGTTGAATCAAACACTCCAGCGGATGCCAAAACAGCAACGATATTGGAGGAGTTGGGTCAAGTATCGTACATTTTCAGTGACAAGACGGGGACATTAACAGACAACAAGATGATTTTCCGTAAGTTTAGTGTCTGTGGAGTGAGCTGGTTACATGATTTGGATATCGTTGCAAATGAAAAGGAGAACCCAAACAGTCAAATTATGGCTCCATTGGTTCCTAGAATCAGCATGCATTTCCCCTCGCTGACAATCGGGAACAGGACAAGCATAGAGAACAGAATGTCGTCGGATTATGCTCCAAGAACAAGTACTACTTCAATTGCCCGTGAAAGTTTGGATGTTGCCGCACCTCCGCGTAAAAGTACAACAGCATGGGCATCATCGGCTCAACCAAACAAAATTCAAGACTCCGCAAACTCGTTGCAGTTATTGAGATACATCCAGTCACATCCACAAACTTTGTTTGCTAAGAAGTCAAAGTTTTTCTTGTTATCCATTGCATTGTGTAACACATGTTTACCTCGTAAAAAGGAAAAGAAACAGCTGACTCCTTGCAACGATTCTACATTCACGTTAGATAATATTGAAGAAGAAGACGAAGATGGAGCTAGTTACGGCAGTGATAATTGTGCTGTAGATGAAGCAATTTCATACCAAGCAGCTTCCCCTGACGAGTTGGCTTTGGTACAGGCCGCAAGAGATCTTGGATTTGTTGTATTTGATAGACAGAATAACAAATTAACCATAAAAACATACCCAGATGGATTTGATAATGACCCAAAGTACGAAGAATATCAGGTTTTGGATGTGATTGAATTTTCATCGGCAAGAAAAAGAATGTCCGTTGTAGTCAGGTTCCCAGATAACAGAATTTGTTTGCTTTGTAAAGGAGCTGACAATATAATCTTGGAGAAGTTAAAGAATGCAGACTTGGCACAATCGAAAGCTAAAGAAATTTCTCAACAATCTGCAGAAAGAAAAACACAGGAAGCTGATGTTATTTTGCAATCAAGACTTTCACAGGAAGTTGAACCTCGAAAATCTGGTATGTCTTTCCGTCAAAGTATGAGTATTGGAAACGGCGGTGCTTCGGCAAGGATGAATACTATTGACAATGCATTAATGGGAACTGAGGAAGAAGAAATTGCTGATATCGCTTTGAAAGCAAGAAAGTCTTTACATATACAACAATCGAAAAAGTACAATTTAGAAACTGAAGCTGAGGAAGATGATACCACTGATGGTAGAATATCCAATTCACGTCCAAGTAATGGTATGCATATGACACACACCAGCGGAGCAAATATTACAAATAGTTCACTTCCAGAGCATTATATCCCAAATGACAAAGTTCTTGTGAATGAAGAATTCTTGATTGAAAAAACATTGGAACATATTGAAGAGTTTTCTACAGAAGGTCTTAGAACATTGCTTTACTCATTCAAGTGGCTTGATAAGACTGATTATGAAACATGGAGCAAAGAATACAGTGAAGCTAAAACAGCATTGACCAATCGTAGTAAATTGATTGAGAAAGTTGGGGCTAAAATTGAAAGCAATTTAGAATTGTTAGGGGCTACTGCCATTGAAGATAAATTACAAGATGGAGTAAGTGAGGCAATTGACAAGTTGAGAAGGGCAGGAATCAAGTTATGGATGCTTACTGGTGATAAAAGAGAAACTGCTATCAATATTGGATATTCTTGTCGTCTTATCAAAGATTATTCAACTGTTGTTGTTCTTTCGAATGACGAAGGGAAAGACGCGTTGACAGACAGAATTATATCGTCCACGCTGGAAGTCAAAGCGGGACGAGTTGCTCATAGTGTCTTGGTCATTGATGGGGGTACTTTAACTGAAGTGGAACAGGATCCGACATTGTTGACATTGTTCCTTGAACTATGTGTTGAAGTGGATTCCACCATTTGTTGTCGTGCTTCACCTTCCCAAAAGGCCAATATGGTTAGTGCCATTAGAAAATTGAAGAAAGATGCTGTTACCCTTGCAATTGGGGATGGTGCCAATGATATTGCGATGATTCAAAGTGCAGATATTGGTGTTGGCATAACTGGTAAAGAAGGTCTTCAAGCTGCCAGATCGGCAGATTATGCTATTGCGCAATTTAGATTCTTATTGAAACTTTTGCTTGTCAATGGTCGATACAACTATGTGAGAACATCCAAGTTTGTCTTGTGTACTTTCTACAAAGAGTTGTTGTTCTACTTGACTCAATGTATTTACCAAAGAAACACTTTGTTTTCTGGGTCATCGTTGTATGAAAGTTGGTCGCTTTCCATGTTTAATACATTGTTTACTTCCTTACCAGTCATTTGTGTGGGGATGTTTGACAAGGATTTAAAGCCAGCAACTTTATTGGCTGTTCCAGAACTTTATGCAAAGGGTAGACTTTATCAAGCGTTCAACTTGAAGATTTTTGTTTCCTGGATGGTACTCGCCACATTACAGAGTGTTGGGATATCCTTCTTGGCATATTATGTCTGGGGATTCACCGCATTGCGAGACAATACAACGTTTGCACTTGGATCATTGTCTTTTACAGTTTTGGTGATTGTTATCAATGCCAAGTGTACATTACTTGAAATGCAGAATAGAAATTGGTTGGCATGGGCTTCGTTCATAATATCAGTTGGTGGTTGGGGACTCTGGAATTTGTTAATTATGGGGTTGTATAGAAACAAATTGTCTACCATTTATTTTGTGGCCTATGGGTTAATTACATGGGGTCGTGATCAAAGTTGGTGGGCGGCATTGTTGATGATTTTGACTATACCACTATTGTTTGATATTTTGATTAAGGTGTTCAAGTTTATGTTCAAACCCAACGATGACGAAATCTTCCGTGTTTATGAACAAGATTTGGAATTGAGGAAATTCTTTGAAAATGCAGCCTACAAGGAATTGTATCAAAGTTGGACTTTCCCACATGATCCATCTACTACAAAAATGTTGATTTTTAAAGCCTTCAGAAATATTGGTTCTAAATTAGGTATCAAAAAGAATCGCTCGATAGAAGAAGAGTTAGGCGAACAAAGAGACAACTCTAGCAATGATGATTTACAATCTGCAGCCAGCAGAAAGAGAGCAGGAACTAATCCAATGAAGCATGAATTGCCACCAAGTGGAGAAGGCATCAATGTTTATTCAAGTGACTTCAAACCACATGTTTCACAGTTTGAAAATGGTTATGAGATTCTTCCTAGTGGTAAACGTGTCAAGGTTAGAAATAAGGAACGTAGCTGGTCAATTTCAAAAGCATTTGGGAAGAATAACGATGAAGATGTGGATGCTATTATAGACGAAAGATTGAATAATTTGCGTTACGAAGAAGAAGGAAGAAATGTGTGATTCTATCCATTATTGTATATACACCTTCGTATATGTATACTACAAATATAAGACAAACAAACACAAAAATATATCTGTATATTACGAAATCTATTATTTAATTTATTCTGGATGTATTTATAGAATTAAGTTCAGTTTCAACTGTCTTTATTATATTTTTCAAATATTTTCCTTTTGAATTTCTTTCTAACCAATCTTCAAATCTTTCACGGATTTCACCAAGTTCCTGAGTTTTCAGAGGATATTCAGTTTCATTTTCATTATATGGATTCAATAAAAGATCAAACAATTCTGACCATAAATTAGTTTGCCAATATCGCTTTAATGGAGAACGTAGCTTAATCCTGTTATTAGTTTTAATTATTCTAATATAAGTTCCAAACAATAACGTGTGAATAATTCCTGCTAATCCATAATAGTCAGCTTCATATGTCCAAGGTCTTCCTTCATTCATTTGTGGACAATCTTGTTCATCTGTTTTGAAATGACTGATAAATCTTGTATCATCAGAGAATAAATTCATATCAACAGCTCTACCAAAATCAATTAATGTTAAACTTTTCGAATTCCAACCATATCTACCATTCCTGTCATATTCTTCAGCCCAGACATCATTGTCAACAGTGGAAAACCTTACCATACAATTATCTGCTTTTAAATCACCATGTAAGATCTTGATAGAATGTAAGGTCTCGACAATTTTCATCAATTCAATTGTGAAAAATACAACCAATACTTCATCAACTAATGAACCATTATTTTTGAAATTATTAACAACATCTAATAATGTAGATTGACTACAATAATCCATAACCAAAAAACTCTCATCTTTAAAATAATACAAAGCATCAGCTCGGATAAAATATTTTTGCTTATAATTAGCTTCACAGACCAATCTTCTATGTATCTGGTGTAGAATGTAAAATTCCCATCTGTTTGAAGGTGATTCGATCTTTAATGCTTTAAGGTTCCCAGTTGAGCCATCCTCTATTAAATAAACATAGCCATATCCGCCTTTACCAAGCTCATGCAATAAACAGTATATTTCATCACCACAATAGTCTATAATCGCCAGTTGTGAACTTTTATTGATAGTCTGGTTTTTGTTTGTGATATCACGAAATTTTTTAATACGATTAACACTGATATTTGATTTGTCAAAATAGCCGGAATATGTTGTCATCGGAATTGCCAAAGTATCTAGGAACCCATCTTGTAAATCAACATCAAATGGATCGACTGGCTGAGTGTTTAAGAAAGATGGTTCGCGGACAAATGGGGAACTCGCATCATTATCTTGATAACTGTTTTCAATATCTGTAGGGGGTGTTGTGGCTATCTGGTCAATCTGTTGAGTATCAACTTGAGTTGGTATTAGTTCGTTCTGGCACTTGTCATCCCCTAACTGTGGTTCAATTGTTTCTGTAATAAAACCATCATAGTTGGTAATTGTTGGTTCAGGGAACTTTTCTTCCTCATCTTCAAAATTATACTCGTGTCCAATATCATTGTAGATACTGTGTAGCTCTTGATTGGCGATATTTCCGTTCATGGTAATAGTTGGCTCATTTGCAATACGGGTTTTATCTTCTAGTACATTGTTATTGAGAGCCAAAGTAATTGTTTTTGTATCACCATCATCGTTAGGATCACCTAATTGTTCATATCTGACACTAGGAATTGGGCTTTGAATCACTTGGGTAGTTGCCAACCTCCTTGCTTTTACCATTGCTCGATTTGTAGCCAATAACTCAAGAAAGCTAATTTCGTTCAATTCATCAGGGTACACAAGGTCCATATTGACAAATACCTTTTCTGGTTTCTTTCCAGTTGTTTCCAATAAAGTACAAGTTCTGCTTTTGTGGTCCAATACAAGCAGTTTTTTGGTCTCTATCTGTGGTTGTTGTTCGTCACAAAAAACGGGGATCTTTGATGAAGATGGTGGCGTCACAACTCGTTGTTTCAATATCTGACCTTTCCAAGTACTAGCAGATATGATGTTTTCCTTGACTCTCTGTCGTACAGGATTTAATTGAAGGTCTCTTTCAGCGCCAGTACTAGTGCCAAATATACTTTGTAAAATACTGCCATTACTCTCTGCACTGTCGTCTTTGAACACCTCTAGCTTTGATTTCTTTCGAGGATGTTCTTGCTCATCACTCTCTTGAAAAACTCTTGAACCTTTCTTAAGTGCCAATACTTCTCGAACGACAGTCGAGGTATTCGAAACTGTATCCAATTGTGCTGCCGTTCTTTCTTTGAAAGCAGTATATGTTTTTTGTAATCGATGCAATGGATAAGCATTTGATTGGATACCCAATTCATATATCTGATTAGCATCAACGTATTTTTTCAGCAACTCTAGGTATGAAGCAAATTCTTCGTAATACAAAGCCAATTGAGTTCCAATATCTTTTTTAGCCAAATAAATGAAAATATCCTTCGGTGTATCGGAATAATTAGTATATTCCATCCAAATCTTCAAGTAACGTGGATCATTCTTATAGTGTGGAACATCTCTGAATTTAGCTGTACACTGTTCTAGAAGGGTAACCAATCCACTGTCTGTATTAGCACCTTGGGGATAATTATAATGAATCCAATTCAAATAGTCAACATAAATCTGCAATGGATCATCTAAATCCTCGGATTCTAAGAGCTTTTGTTCAAATTGAGCCTTCTCTTTTGCCAAGTTCATCTTATGATCAAAATGATTAGCATTGGGTAGTAAATTGACTAGTTTTGTTACTGATCGTCCACCACTCAATGGGGTGATATTCTCCTTTTGCTGTTCTATAATATAAGCACTTTCTTGAAGAGGTTGTCTCGATGATGTCATTAGTCGCCTGAATGAGTGTGTTGTGTGTTGAATGAGAGAAACTAACCCCAATGGCCTGGGTTGGTTGGTTAGTTGATGTTGTTTGTTTATGTTTTATTTTTTTTTTTTTTGTTTGTTTGTTTGTTTGTTTGTTTGTTAGTGAGATGGGTGGATGGGTGGTCTGTCTGTCTGTCTGTCTGGCTTGTCGCGGAGAGTTCAATTTCATATCATAACCCGCGCGAATATAGCCCCAAGGGTGTCCACAGCGAGAACAAAAAAAAACGAGAAGTCACAACGAATGAAAATTTTATTTCAAAGAACAACAAGACACATTCAACAACTTCTGACAATTAAAGGGATCAGACATCTTACAAATGATCTACCACCTATCAATACTATTGGTATCATTAATTGTGCCTTCAATATTTGCAGATGCTGTTATTTTTGAAAATGACAAGCATTTCCAAGAACAACTTCATTTGAAACCTTTACCACGTAACAGATTGTTGACAAATTTTGAGTTTGATGTTGAATCATCACCTTTTGATATAACCTACAACAATGACTCATTTGCAATTGGAAATTCAAGAATTAGTCATTACAATTACTTTCCCAAATTCTTTGGGATTGATTATAGAATCAACAAATACTAAACAATTGACATTGCGTTTCACCCAAGGTTGGTGGGATGCTAATTCATGGGGTAAATTACCATTTGATGGTAAATATAGTGGAGGAACAGGTGTTGAAGTATCAGCTATTATTGAGGCCCCTAATGTCGATATTGCTAAAAAGAATTGGCTGAAGTTAACAAAAACATTATCTGGATTCTTTTGTGCCTCATTGAATTTCATTGATGATCATATTACTACTTATCCAAAATATGCCGTAGAAGAAATCAGTAATGTGCAATTTTCTCCAGAAATTGGTAATAAATTGTACCTTTTAAGAGCAGCTCTACCTAGTGAACCTGTTTGTACAGAAAATTTGACTCCATTTTTGAAATTGTTACCAACTAGAGGAAAATCAGGAATTTCTTCATTATTGGATGGTCATAAAGTCTTTGATTCATTATGGCATGGAATGTCCATAGATGTCACAACAAAATGTGATAATAACAACAATGAGAACAACAACCAATTGTGTACTCTTCAATTGCACCAAACCGTGAATCAAGTTGTCGATATAATTCGATCATTGCGTAAACAAAAGGAAGGTGCTATTCCTAAACCGACACCTGGTGAAGAGTTGAGATGTGACATGAACAAAACTTATAATTCATGGCAATGTTTCCCACTTAGTGATCCAGTTTCAATGAAATGGAATTTGGAAACCATTTATGGACGTCCAATCAAGGGACCTGCTTTTGGTGATGTTCCTGAATCATCAAAAGTCTCCATTGACATTGATTCTTCTACTTGGAATGTAAATTTGATCAGACAAAATGATAGTTCAATAGAATCAAGTTCATTATCTGTTGATTCTAAAAACAGAATCATGCAACAATTACCTGATGTTGTTAATTATGATTTTGAATTTGTTGCCCGTGATAGTTCAACTGTTTTACCTGTGGAAGAGCCACCATTATATGCATCTCGTTCTTTAACTGGGTATTCCCTTGATCAAGGGGGTCTTCGTACTGTATTTACCAATCCAGGAGATGTACCTGTCAAATTGGTTTATTTCGAATCGACTCCATGGTTTATGAGATTATACTTGAATACTTTAAAGTTGAGTTTGAAAAATGAAAATGGAACTTTTGACGTTTCAGATCATCAAGAATATATTAAAAATGTTTATTTCCGTCCAGCAGAGGATAGAACTAGACCATCACATATGGAATTGATTGTAGTTGTTCCACCAAAACTGACATTGGCAATGTCATATGAATTTGATAAATCATTGTTGTTGTATCGTGAATATCCACCTGATGCAAACCATGGATTTGATGTTGAACCAGCTGTTATTACAATTCTTAATAATAATAATAATAATAATAATGACAATGATGATGGACATGAAAGCGGTGGAAAATCCATTTATGAATTCCGTACCACGAGTTTATTATTAACTTTACCAACTCCAGATTTTTCTATGCCATATAATGTTATTATTATGACTTGTACAGTGTTATCGTTATCATTTGGAACTATCTTTAACATTTTAACCAAAAAAGTGGTCACTGAAGAAGAATTTGAACAAGTTGCCGCAAATACAAAATTGGCTAAATTGAAAAGAGGTATAAAATCGAAAATAGCATATATCAAATCTTTCAAGAAATAAATATATAGTTTACTACACATAATAATATTAATAATTCATGAGAGGTAAAAAAAAGATAGTATTTTTTTAAAAAGGATCTTCATATGGATCTTCTTCATCATAATCATCATCTTTTTCAAATTCATATACAATTGCACCACCAGCAGAACCTAAAGATTCTTGAGCTTGCATAAATGGTAATTCAACTTGTTCTCTTGCTAATTTTTGTTTTGAACTTGTTGTTAAATTAAAAGTGGTTAAATCTTTAAGTAAACTTTCATCTTCTTCAATATATTCATCTTCTTTTTCATCTTTCCAAATATTATATTCATGAATATTACAATCAATCTTAAGTTTATAAATTAATGAACGACCTGATTTTCTTCTATTTGTAAGAATAACATGGAAAATTTTATCATTTAAATTACAATTGATCGGGAAATTTAATTTATTTATTGCTGAATCTAAATATTCATCATCAATTGAATCTGGAATTATTGGATATAATTCAAAAATTGTACTTGCAATATAAGTTAATAAAGTTAAAGATGAAGGATAATTAGGATATTTTGAAATAGGTATAGGTGTTTGAGTATGATAGATTCCAATAACAGTAATTGAAGGTCCTACTAATTTTGAAATAAAATTTGAAATTTCATGATCGGGAAGATAATTTAAAGAATCTATAATAATTAATGATTTTTCATTTGATTTTGAATTTGAATTTAAAATATTGATTTGATCAATGATTTGTTGAATTGATAAATTGGAACAATCTATAAATTCACTAACATATTCAGGTTTATTAATTGTTTCAAATGATAAGTAAATGATTTTATTATTAGAATTAGGAGTAATTCTGTAAATATATTCTTGAATGAGATAAAATGCTGATTGAGTTAATGAATCCAATATCAAATGAAATGATGAATTTTCTTTTAATGAAAGCAACCTAGTAAGTAATACTGTTGCACTTTGGGAACTACTGACTGGCATTCTATGTCTATAAATATTGCTATGATCTTATATACCTCCAGAATATGTCTTCTTTACTTGATTCTTTGCTTGATTGTTTTTGGTTTTTTTTTTTCAGTTCAACTTTATCTCTCGATGACTTTTCGTGGACATGGAAAAAAAAAATTGTCGTGATAATTGTTTCTTGATTGACCAACTGTGTGTCTGTGTGTGAGTTTATAGATACTGCTACATAATCATAACAATGTCACCTACAGAGGATAATAGTAATAATAAGAAGAAAAACCTAGCGGGGAATTATTCCATACCTGATGCGTTGAATGCAGAACTTCAGAAAGAATTCACCAAGGATGTTTCTACACCAATGGATAAATTGAAAGATGATATATTAAATCAGAATAGTTATAATAAACTAAGGTTTCAAAGAGCAGTCAATTTAAACTTGGATGATCAAAAATCATATAAACAAATCATGAATGAAAGGAATTTAGAACGTGAAGAAGTTCGAGTAGACAAGTTGATCAAAGAAAACCAAGAAATACCGCAGATTGGTGAAAGTGAATCAAGGAAAAGAAAGAAAAGATGGGATATTACTCCAGAAGAATACAACAAACAAAAAGAACAAAGATTAGTTACTGGATCTACCTCAAAGTTAATTGAAGAATTGGCTAGAGAAAGATTACCTGTAGTCAATGGGATACCATTAACTGATGAGATTTTGGACAAGATATTACCACTGGGGTATAGTAAAGTTAGACAACCTCCAAGTTTCAAACAAAACGACGATACTATCCCTCCAGATGTAATAGAATCAAATAGTTCTGAATATTATGTTATCCCTTCAAATGAATCCATTGGAGTTTTACAATCAGGTCTCCCCACAGAAATGTCTGGAATTAAAGGATTGGATTTTTTCAAGGAAGAAGATATGAAACATTTTGGTAAACTTGCAAGTCTTAATTCCAAGACAGAATTATCTGAAATTGAAAAGAAAGAAGTTGGTGCAATGAAATTAATTTTGAAAGTTAAAAATGGATCTCCTATTGTTCGTAAACGTGCTATGAAGAAATTATCAAGTAGTGTAAATAACCTTGGTCCTAAATTATTACTTAACCAAATTCTTCCAGTGTTAATGGAACCAAATCTAGATCCTCAGGAAAGACATTTATTAGTCAGATTAGTTGGAAGAATCATTTATCAACTGAATGATTTGATTCGTCCATATACACATCAAGTCTTGTCTGTTATATCACCATTTTTAATTGATGAAGATCCAACAATAAGATTAGAAACTAAAGAAATCATATCAAGTTTGACTAAAGCTGCAGGTTTAGCAAATATTATTTCTACATTAAGACCCGATTTAGATCATGTGGATGAATATGTTCGAAATTTAACAGCAAGAATTTTTGCTATAGTTGCAAACACATTAGGTTTGAAATCATTTATACCATTTTTGAAAGCAGTAATTAAATCAAAGAAAAATTGGACAGCTAGACATACTGGAATTAAAATAATTCAACAATTATGTATCATGTTGGGAGAAGGGAATGGCTCTACTATACTACCTTATCTTTCTACATTAGTTGAAACATTAATTCCACCTATTAATGACGAAGCAACTCAAGTTAGAACCATCACTGCTTTAACATTAGCTCAATTAGCAGAAAATGTGTCACCATATGGTATTGACTCCTTTGAACCAGTTTTGGAACCAATTTGGTTTGGTATTAGAAAACAAAGAGGTAAAGGATTGGCTAGTTTTTTGAAATGTATTGGTTCTATTATTCCATTGATGTGTTATGATCCAAATTATGAAGAATATACTAATTATTATACTACTGAGGTTACAAATATTATTGTTCGAGAATTTGAATCTCGAGATGAAGATATGAGGAAAACAATTCTTAATATCATACCTCGATTACCATTATCAAGGAAACTTATACCTGGTTACGAAACCAAAGTTATAGTTCCATTCTTGAAAGCATTTTGGAATAGACGTACTGCTACTGATTCAACAAGAATTACAAAATTAGTAATTGAAGCAACAAATCATTTGGCAATTAAGTTTGATTTTTTGGAAATGTTGGAACATATTGTTTATTTCAGTAAGGATAACAATGAAGAATTGAGACGATTGGCTATTGAAGCTATCAATAAATTAATCAGTAACAATAAGGATGAATTGATTGGTATGGATTCTCAATTAGATAGAAAATTAGTTGATGGTGTATTGTATGCGTTCCAGAATCAAACCATGCAAAATAAGATTTATTTGACATGTTTTGGAACAATGGCAAATGCATTAAACATTAGATTAAAACCACATTTGAATTCAATTTTAAGTACAATTTTATACCGAATGAAGAATAAGTTGGAATATATTAGAGAACAAGCAGCTGATTTAATTACTATTATGGCTCCATATATCAAACAATGTTCTGAAGATGAGGATGAATTATTAATTAAATTGATTTTAATTTTATATGAATCATTAGGAGAAGTTTATCCTGAAGTTTTAGGATCAATTATCAATGCATTATATGGATGTCTTGATGCTATAGATCGTGTTACATTATATACAATGACTAATCCATCAATCAATCAAATTTTACCAACTTTGACTCCTATTTTAAAAAATCGACATGAAAAAGTTCAAGAAGCATGTATTAATTTAGTTGGATTAATAGCTAGAAAGAATGCTGAAACGATAAATGCTAGAGAATGGATGAGAATTTGTTTTGATTTATTAGAAATGTTGAAAGCACAACGTAAAAGAATAAGAGTAGCTGCTAATCGTACATTTGGATATATTTCTCAAACTATTGGACCACAAGATGTTATAGTTATGCTTTTAAGTAATTTAAGAGTACAAGAACGTCAATTAAGAGTTTGTACTGCTGTTGCTATGGGTATTGTTGCTGAAACATGTTTACCATTTACTGTATTACCAGCAATTATGAATGAATATAGAACACCTGAAAAAAATGTTCAAAATGGTGTTTTAAAAGCAATGAGTTTTATGTTTGAATATTTGGATGGTAAAATTACTAAAGATTATTTATTTGCAATCACACCATTACTTGAAGATGCATTAACTGATAGAGATTTAGTTCATAGACAAACAGCAGCAACAGTTGTTTTCCATATTGCTTTGAATTGTATTGGATTAACAAATAATGATTATACTGATGTATTTATTCATTTTTTGAATTTAATCATGCCAAATATTTTTGAAACTTCTCCACATGTTATTACTAGAATTCTTGAAAGTATTGAAAGTTTAAGATTAGTTATTGGAAATGGAATTTTCACCAATTATATGTGGTCAGGTTTATTTCATCCTGCTAGAAAAGTAAGAACACCATATTGGAAGATTTATAATAGTGCTTATGTTCAATGCAGTGATGCATTAGTCCCATATTATCCAAGAATAGAAGAATTACCAAATGATGATGATACAGAACAAGATTTAAGTTATAAGTTAGAAGAATTAGATTTATATTTATAGTAAAGGAAAAGATTAGTATACAAAATCTTAGTTTCAATATATATATATATATATATATATATATGACAGCTTATCAATTGATATTGAATGAAATAGGCGTATTAGGGTCACGATGAATCAACCGGTTCATACCATTCTTTTGATAGGAGATTTCCACATTTCGTTGTATAGCCTGTTCGTTGCGTGCACCTGGTAAATCATCGATAGCTTTTTCTCTGTCGTTATTCTCCCCTTCATCATCCTCTTCTTCCTCTTCTTCTTCGTCGTCGTCGTCATCATCATCATCATCATCAACATCATCATCATCATCGTCGTCGTCATCATCATCATTATCATTATGAGCATTACCATCTCGTGTTAAACAGGAATTTTCAACCTCATGAATATATAATCTTGTTACATATTTAGTAACTTTTTGTGCTTGTAATTCCAAGATATCTTCTACATCTGATAAATCAATTTCCTCATCTGATGTTGAAGGTGTATTACTAGTAGAAATAACACCTGGATAACAATCAATATATATCTCATTATTTTCACTATTATTAAACTGTGGTATTGATGCCATCCAATTACTAATTTTTTCTTTATAATTCATATTGGGTGATTTTCTTGGATTTAAATTATTGTAAATCTCTAGATTTGACACTTGTAAATTGTTAGTAGATTCGTTCTTTAATTGTTGTGGTAGAATAAAACCAAATTGTGATTGATTAGTAGATACATTATTATAGCTGAGATTTAGATGCTGTTGTTGTTGTTGTTGTTGATGTTGCTGTTGTTGATGATGAACATGGTGATTTGATTCTTGGTAGATGTTGCGATTTGAAGTTGTCAAGATACCTCTTTTAGAATGCTCATTTGGTATATATCTTGGAATTTGATCATTATCTAAACCCATTGGCTTACCATTGTAACCTCTACCATATATATAAGAATCAGGAGGAATCCCAAACCCTAACTGGATTCTATTGTTTGAAATATGATTACCGGGAAGTGTAGGAGTCGGAGTCGGAGTCGGAGTCGGAGTCGGAGTCGGAGTGGTTGTTGTTGTTGTAGTGGTAGTATTAGATGTTATTGGATTAATGCCATTAAAGTTATAATTTGGCGGGAAATTCAAATTTCTTGCATGCTGGAGATTAGCAGGGGAATTATTAACAGAAGAAGTTGTAGATGCTATCACTGCAGCGAAGGTATTGTTATTATTATTATTACTATTATTTGCTGTTGTTGCTGTTGTTGCGGTGGTAGTTGTATTTGTATTTGTGGCAGCTGCTGCAGTTGTAGACAATAGAGTGTTTTTATTTGTTAATGGATGAAGAATTGAAAGACGACGTTTGTTTTTATCTTCCATGATAATTACTAAGTATGTTGTAAGATGTCGATCTTCAATTATGATTGATGTATTGGAGATAATTATTACCTTCAATTGATTGGTTGGTTGAAGATGATAAATTCAAAAGTAGTTTTTATTGTAACGGAAAGTATCAAAAAAAAAAGAAAAACCAATAAAAAATAGGAACCTTTTTAGTTGGCGGGTATCTACATACATAAAGTGGAGAGCAAAAGAATATATGTGAGACTGCAAAATGGCAAAACATCATACATATGATTGCTGGTAGTGTAGCAGATTAGGTTGTGTTTGGTGGGAGTTGTGCAAGTGTATAAATCCGATCTTTCTAGTTATCTATCATATCATATCATATCATAGAGTAATTGAATACTTAGAGGTTGTCAGGTTGCAATTAGTTTATTCCAATTAGAAGATTGTGATATTTCTGTATTATATGGGAACGATTATAAGCCTATTTCGTTTCAACTATACCGGGATGAAAGGAAGGATATTGGAATGATGTCAATCATTTTCTATACCCTAATTCAAATTCGAAACAGTTCTCACTTTGCCAACTTAAACGATGAGAGAAACATTATTTCGGATTAACCTTAAATCTGTCCAATGATATGAGTTCATCTAGATCTAGACGGCAGAAACTTTGATGAATCAAGTATTGTTATGAATAACAACGACAATCATAATATTGTTTGTTTGTTTCAATGTTATGGAGATCACTGGTGTATAAAGAATCAATCATACACACACAAAAAAAAAGATAAAAAATTAGTCGTGCATGTGTGCCTGAAAAATAATAAAGCTAAGCGACAATAATAATAATAATAATAATAATAATAATATGTAATGCACAATAAAAAGACTCACACGATTGAAATCAATATTTCTGTCGCCCGTTTCGGCTTTTTGTACACAATGCATATCGGGGGAAGATGAGAGAGGGCTACATCTGCATCTTTCGCTTAACTCGCTCTGAGTTTGTAACAAAGAGAATGGCAGTGTTTTGAAGTTGTCGATTGGTTTCATCAAAGATTTTCCTGTTTTATTTTTCTTTTCTGCTAGTAGTGGTGGTTAGTTTAATTTATTTAGATTATGCACGTGATAAATGTGCATTTAATGTGTGGCAAAACTTTGATTTTTTTTTTTTCTTTTACTCCCAACAATACTTTATATGAAAGAAAAAGGTTTTAATCTAAAATGTCAAAGTTTACCTTTTTATTTTGGGTAGTTTAATGACCTAATTGGAGGGGCATAATACAATCCATGGTTAGTTTCACCGCAAACACATAACTCCTATTGGATTTTTCTCTCTTTTCTTTTTTAGTTTTAGAATAAGCACAATTCACATATTCACATTGAAAAGTAAAAACAAAACAAAATAAGAAGGATTTTCTAGTAATCATTATGTAAGAGGATTTCCATTCCTGTTATTTACTATGATCTCTTCTTGATATCGTCTATTTTCCCGTACTAACAAAAATGAAAAATGAAAAAAAAGAAAGAAATACATTTTTCATTCTGAAACTTTATCATATCAGAGAATATTTCAAAGGAAAAAAAAAAAACGAATTCGGAATAAACGTGTTGGATTATTAGAAAAGGCTAATTTTTATTTTTCATTTTTCATGATGTCTTATCATATAAATAAGAAGTAGGTGATAGAGGTATGCTTTGATAGGTATGTTTAAGTAGGTAATGAGTAGTTGCAAAAGAGACAAGTAGATGTATAAAATTACAGGGGTAGTTTAGATAGAATAGTGTAAAACACAAAAATAAAAACCAATTTAATCCGCAATGATCACACAAAGCCAATGATGATACACGTCTTCCTCCTTTTCCTGCCTCCTGTTATAAAAATTACGTAACACGCATCCACACATATACTTTTCTTCTTCTTGTCATTGCTGTGGTCATACATACATACTATACATACATACTATTACATACAACATACAATAGAGATAACCTTTTTCTCTTTTTGTTTTTTTGTTTTTTTTTTTTTAAAGTTGAAATTTTTCACATTTTTCAAAAAGAGAAATTTTTTTTTTGTTTTTAAATTTTTCACTTCAACAAGTTCAACCCCAAAAAACACATACCCATATAAACACACACACACAGAGGAAACGACAATCTTTCAACAACAATAATAACAATAATAATAAAAAGTTACAACTCATACATATTCCTTTTTTCTTTTTCATTTCATTTCGTTTCAAGAATTTTTGGTTTTATTTTCAATATATAAACCACTATCTTTTTCCTTTCTTTATTGAAAAAAAATAAAATTCATCATTCAATTAATTCCTTCTTTTCATTATATACCAATTGGAAAATTCACTTATCAATCGTTTTCCTTTATCATTATTATTATTATCTTTTTATTTAGTCTTTTTTATTTTTTTTAGTTTCCTCGCTCCACGGTACTCCTTCTACTTCCCCCTCCCCCACAAAGCTGGTTTTTATTCGTTAAAGGTTATTCCTTCAATTCCGATAAAACATCTTTTGGTTATTATTTTTGTTAATCTAACTATCATTTAAATATTCATATATATATATATTCCACAATTAAGAAAATGAGTGATCCACCATATCAAATTCAGAAAATTATGACTCACAAGAAGAAGAAAGGTGAAATCTGGTTCCAAATTAAGTACGCTACTGGTAGTGTTGAATGGGTTCCAAGACCAATCTTACAACATTTAATTCCTGCAAATTATCAACATTACGTTGATAAACAACCAGATCTTAAGAATTTATAAGATATTTACTATGTTAGCTACAACTACTACTACTACTACTCAGATGATGTTGCGGTTGTCTTTCTCTTTCTTATTGTGTATGTGTGTCATTCAGTCAGCCATTCGTCTGTCATTCTCGGTGTTTCCGAAATTTACCTTTTTCTTTCTTTCTTCTTTATTTCCTTCATTAATCTTGTGCTTAATAGAAATGTTCATGTGATGTCTTCCTCGTGATTTTATAATGTGTATTATTTTATTTTATTTTTTTCTCCAAATAAAATGCTACCAAGCTTTAATTGAGTTTTACTTTGTATAGAGTGTAATAATAATTTTTATTTTGTTTGAAATTTTTCATTTTACGAACCTAAATGAGAATAGATCAAAGATTTACGACAGTAAGGGATGTTATAGTTTTCCCTCTAGACAACTAGTAGAAGTGCAAAATAATGAAGAAAACAAAAATAAAAAAAAAAATTCCCCCATCATATCGTCATGGTAACCCCATAAGTTATATTGAGATTGACATGGCACAGAAAGAAAACAAGCAAATAGACAAGCCAAAAATAAATTGGTATCATTTGGAAACAAATTTTGAATGAAAATAAACAACTCAACAAAGGTAAACGTAATTGAGAGTTAAAACAAGGAGTCAATCAAACAAGCCATGGGTTGCCAAGGGTTAAGAAGAAAGATCCAATAATCGTGTATAAAGCCTACAGAAAGAAATAACAAGAGGATTGGTACTAGAATCATTTCCTGAAAAAAAAGAGGTGTGAGCAGTTTTCTTTCTTTCTCTCTTTCCCTTCCCCCTCCCCTTTCTCCCCTTTAAAAGTATAATTCGGACTTTGGCCGGACGGATATTAATCAATAGAACAATAAGATGAATAAAAAAAAAGGTATAGACACACAATGAGCTGACTTTAAGGAACAAGGGAGGATTTAAAATCGCTCAATGCCCCCATGGATACTCCTGTATTTTGTCGATGACGAGATGAAGAGAAGGAATGTGAGAAATAATGACGACAGGACAAAGTCCACCAGAGCCAATAATTATATCATTGGTGTTGCACAATTGCACGATATCGGCGTACTTATACATCTTGCGAATAAGGAGAAAAGATAAATATTCTCTACCAAGAATTCACATATGGTTCGATTTGACTGGTTGTACGATGCCATAGTTGTATTAAGTTGTAAGCGTAACCGGTGCAATACACCTCTGTTACATTTTCAAAGGAAGTAACAGATTCTCCCAATTTTTTTTTTAAAAGTTTAGAAGTTTTTGTACCTTTTGGCAATCCCGAAAATAGGAATAATTCTCCCCAATCCCAATCCCAAGCCCTGTCGGAGGAGGGAGGGAATGGGGCCAGGCCCAGAAATGAGACGATCGGAGACAGACACCGGGGAGACAGAAAAAAAACAAAACAAAATCCAACCAACCAACCTCTCGATTCTCCAACTACAGAAATTTTTTTTTTTTTTGCTGGAAGTGAATGTGCGGAAAATGCGATTCATGGATTAAACAGTTACAGTAGACTAGTAAAAGTTTTTTATTTGCCTGACTCACAATGTGACTACGGATGTGAACTCCCGAGATAACGAGATAAGACTAAGGTTTTATTTTTATTTTTTTTGAGTAATAATGATATGAGTCAAGAGTATCAAGATAATTTAACAAATATTGCGCAATAGATTTTCCGATAAGCGGATCTAAAGTACATATTAGTCAATAGTAGTAAAAACAGCTCAATGGGAAAAATAGATAGATGTCGGTAATCACAGTTGGATAGAGTTTCTCTTTTTGAAAGCCCTTTTTTCGGGAAGAGTATGAGAGAATGAGAGCATGAGAGGGGCTTCAATTTTTGCGTGAATAACCACTATTGACATGTTTACCTTAAAGTAGTTATTTACACAAGTCTGGCTAAGTAACATCAAAAGAGAAGAATCGTGGATTTTGTTGATTGAAATGGTGGTTATTTAATTGATCTTTTAAAATGTGGTTATGACTCCCCCATCACTTGAGTTGAAAACAACAAGATGAAATGTGTGGGTTAATAACCACCACACTCGAGCAGAACACGTGCAGTCGTATCATTTTTGTAGCAAGCCACACTACACACTACACAGTACACACTTTTGGTTGTTTATGTTTTTCTATTTTGCTCTTGAATTTTTCTTCTTCTTCTTCTGAGGTGTGCCACTAAAACGGGAATGCGCAACCACATCCACCACCACCACCACCACCACCACCACCACAATTTTTTTGTTGTGCGTTGTGTAGAGAGACTCACAAAGTTGTGTCATAATATTTTATTTTATTTTTATTTTACTTTTCTTTTTTTTGCAACGTTTTTTTTTTTTTTTTTTGTTAGTCTATAAATACAAACTCTATTCTCCTCTCCCCCATGATTTTTTTTTTGCTCTTTAATCAATAGTTTTTTAAATCAAATCAAATCATTATTCATAAGAGTTACAACAATTACAATGGCATACAATCACTATACAACTGCTAGTAATACTACTACTACTACTACCACTACTACTACAGTAAATGATACTACATCATATTATGACGATGAAATATTCCAGATCAATTTGGATGAATCAGAAGAATTGTCTTCCCTTCTGAACACAACTGATAGTAATAGATCCTCGATAGCGTCTTTACCTACTTCACCATTAAATCTGCCAATATTATCTTCATCTCCATTACCTCAATTATCTACATCTCCATTACTTTTACCACAAGCTTATATTGCTTCCCCAAATTATAGAGCTGAACAAGACAATAAAACGTTTCTTTATGAATGCTGCATCTGCAATAGAATAACAGATACCAATACTAATCACCAATGCAATAAACCAATTGAAGAATTGATGTCTCTGAATGACAAACTGATCATTAATAATTATCAAAAATGGTTATACATTCAATCATAGATTACCTTGAGTGTATATTATTATTATTAGTTTTTATTTTAATTTTGGAGAGGTTTAGTTTTTTTTCTTTTTTGTTTTTCGGGTTTTCAGTTTCTATTATATATTAATCATTGGTCGTTTGTTTGGTTCATCTGGTTTGGTTTGGTTTGGTTTGGTTGACTTTTTATTATTATTATTATTATTATTTCATTGGGAAGGGAGTTATATATTTTATAAACGTTATAATAAAATGCACATGTCATTATTATCATTTATAATTGAAGAGTAAAAATATATTATCGTAGCTAACTTTTTCTTTTTTCTTTTTCTCTCTCTGTGTTTTATTTTACGGCAAGATAGGGTGATTTTTTATTTGTTTGTTTATATAAACAATAATATCATGAATAGAAGAAATCATCTTATAATACAGATAAATCAAAAGAGAACAGTTTGTTCTTTAACTCTTTTCTTCATCGTACCTTTCAAGGAGTTGGTTCTATCTATCCACATCTTGATGATTGATTTTAGGTGAGCCTTGGCTTTGACCTTTTTTTTTTTTTTTTTTTTTCGGCGGCATTCTTCTTGTTGAGGCAATGAGCCGCACCGACAAATCCAAATAAGGGAGTTATTACCGCTAGTCGGGTTTACTACAACAACCACCACGACTAGGGAAAACGATGCACGACTAATAAAGAAGGGGAAAATGGAATACACTTAATTAAAGAAAAGAAAAGAAAAGAAAAGAAATTTCAACATATTATACCCAATGTGTGTATGTATGTGTAATCCGTTCTCTCCTTTCTTTTTTATTAAGTATCGTTATTATTATTATTACTTTACTTAATATGGAAAAGGGGGATTAATATCGAATAGGAGAGAGAGAGAGAGAGAGAATCAAGGAGGGAGACTGCATTTGGGTATATTATTAAGGAGTAAATCAATGGAAGCCCTCATCACTTGAAGATGAAACATTTCACAGATTCAGTATGTGCAGACAATTCTAGAACAATCTATAACTTGAAACTTTCATCGATGTTAGTAGCAACTAGAGGAAATATACACACACACACACACACAGAATTCCCCAACAAAATAGATAGGAAGACTATCCACGAAAAAAGAAAAAGAAAAACGAAAACAAGTTGTTGTAAGCGGTACACGTCGTCGTCGTCGTACCACTGATTTGGGCAATTCAATTATTAGTTCGAGACGGATAAGTTAGAAATTATTTCGATGGTAGGTTTATAAAATCTCTCCACTTTCTAAACAACTATATTACAAAACTTTCTTCCTTTTGTATTGGGAAATCTTTACTAACAAGTAAATAAAATCCGGGGGAGGGGAAACCAAAAAAATGACGGGAAACGCCAGGATAAAATTTGAACTCACACACACACACATAGACACTAAGAAGAAATCAAAAAAATATTAATGCCCTACGGAATATGAATTGTCATTCATTTCATTTCGGACTAGCGCTAAGGTTTATTCAAACATCAAGATTCCATATATGAAAGGTGTTGTTTTAATATAGAAGTATTGACAATGTAACTCTATTTTTCTTTCACTCCCTTGTTCTCCCTTGTTCTCCTTTGCCCCCCCGGCCAGCCCCCCTGTTTTAAACTCTTAGTTTCCGGTAATAGACAAAACCAAAATAAAATGTCCACGTTTGTATATTGTTAATTTATCACAATTTAGTGTTGTAATTGTTTCGTAGTAATGATCCCTACACGTGAGAAAAGATCACGCGATTATACTTTACATAATATTTCACAGAACAACATATATTTTGTAATAGATATAAATAAAAAAGAAAGCAAAACTAAACAGCCAATCTTGGCAAAACAAATCTCTTGACGTCATCAAATTGAGGATCTTTTGGTGGTAACTTGACATTAGTTTGAGGAATCATAAATCCATTGAAATAATCATTGACTTTGTTGAGACCAGCAATGGAGAATTCAGAAACCAAAGCAACATGAGAATCTGGACGTAAAACAAGAATAGCACCTTTTTTCTTATCAATTCCATAAGTTGAATAAATATCAACTTTACCTTCATGATAAGTTTCACCAACTCCTGAATATAATCTCCAATAATCACAACGACGTTTGAAATCTAATGGATGTGTGAAACTTGGGAAATCTTCAAGTTCAACATCATGTCTATCTGATGAATGAATTGTAACAATATCAATAACAGAATTGGCAAATGCATTAATTGGAGTGAATTTTTTAGCAAAATATTCTTTAGAATCAATCAATTCTTGGAAATCATTTAATAAATCAAAATTTTTTGGATGATTCTTGACATCACCAGCAAAAATCAATACTCTAAATCTACCATCAGATGAAAATCTTTCTAAAGTATCAACTGGACGACCATCTGCTTGAGCAATTATATGATCATTGTAAAGTCTTCTACCAACTGGAACTTTAGTAGCCAATGAACTAAATACTCTTCCTTCTTCATCTGGTGAAGAAGAAGAAATATTACTTTGTTTCTTGGAAATCAATAAAGAATCTTCATAATCAACAATAGTACCAGATGCAAATTTGCTACCTTGACGATAAAGTGATTGAAATTCATCAAGATCAACCCCATCCATAACATCAGAATTTGGAATCATTGGTTTACCACTAAATAATCTGGATAATTTATGATCAAAAGCAATCAAATCACGAGCAACTTTCAAACGTTCAGATTCATAAGTTGATAAAATATCTTGTTTGGAAAGACCTTTACATACCAAAGCTAATTTGAATCCTAAATTATAAGTATCTTGCATAGAAACATTCATACCTTGACCAGCTTTTGGTGAATGAGTATGACAAGCATCACCAGTGATAAATACTCTATCATGAGATCCAAATTTAGGACTAACTCTTTGACCAATTTGATAACCAGTATACCAACGTAAATCAGTCATTTCTAAAGTATAAGGTTTGAAAATTTCTTGAGCTTGTTTTAAAATAGATTCAGGAGTAATTTTAGATCTATCAATTCTTTTAGAAGTTTCTTTTCTTTCTTCAGTAGTACCACTAAATTCTTTAGTTTCAGTAGATGAATCTCTATCAACTTCTTTTAATTGAATATAAAATCTAACCAAATCATTTTCTCTTGGAATAACCATAACTGATCCACTTTCTTTAGAATGAATAGCACAACGACTTCTAATATCTGGGAAATTAGTAATTGGAACCATATCCAATACTCCCCAAACAAAATCAGTATGATCACCATCCATATCAATTTCTAATTGTTTACGAACCCAACTATGTGCCCCATCTGATCCAACAACATATTTAGCATGAATAAGTTCATAATCATCTTCATTATCTTTGGTGATATCTTTATAAAATTTCTCTTGATCTCCATCAAAAGCACGGAAAAGTCCATTAGCAATTTTACCAAATTGTTCAGGTTTAGCAGAATTATCATCTAATTTTTTAATTAAAATATCAACTGCATGAGCTTGAGGATTATTAATTTCATTTTCAT
This sequence comes from Candida tropicalis MYA-3404, assembly GCF_000006335.3. Taxonomy (NCBI): domain Eukaryota; kingdom Fungi; phylum Ascomycota; class Pichiomycetes; order Serinales; family Debaryomycetaceae; genus Candida; species Candida tropicalis. The sequence goes on along the minus strand of NW_003020038.1, from coordinate 903,685 downwards.
TAATTTGAAGAGAAATTGGTAATAAAGGACGTTCAACTTTAACTTTACCATCGGAAAAATGTTCAATTGAATCATTAAACCATTTTTCAACATTACCTTGATGAATAACACATTCAGTATATTTTGAAACTCCAGGTGCTGAATCAGGTACTCTTGATTTTCTAGTTAAATATCCATTATCATTAGGTGACCAAAAACACATTTCTGTAACATGATTAGCTACTTTCCAACCTTGATCTAAAGTTGCAAAATCAAAACAATTTTCACTAAATGATTTAAAAATTTCTAATGTACGACTTTGTAATCCATCAGCTTGACCAGCAAATATTTCATTTGATCTTTTATCAATGATTCTAAATGGAATACCACATCTAGCTAACCATGTAGCACACATGTAACCAGATGGACCAGCCCCAATGATAAGTACATCAGTTTTAGATTCTTTAATTGCCATTTTTTGTTCTGTTAATAATAATAATAATAGTAGTAAAAGTAGTTGTTATATGAATAGATAAATATAATATAATATAATGAATAAAAGTGTAGTGATAATGAGAATAAAAAAGAAAAAGAGAGAATTATTACAATTTCAAAGACAGCGATTCGTTGGTTCTTTAAATATTGTAAATTTAGCAAAGTTCATTAAAAAGAATTTTTATATTTTTGCAATGATATAGTTTAAAAGTTTGTAGATTTATTTATTTTTAAGTATTTCCGTTGATGTGGGGTAATTGGATATACATAAGGGTTCCATAACCAATATACACCCCAAAAAAAAAATACAAATTGTTACATATTAAGGTTTAATGTATTTCCGATAACAATTGACTGAATATACAAACTGGTATATTATCTCTTCTTATTTTGAATGGGGGTCCGGAAGAAACTTTAGATTTTAGCCCCAGAAAAGCCCACATTTATCGGATTTTAAATGGAGAGAAACTCAATGGTGGATATATAGAATAGATTATGACAGATGGAGAGGTGGAGGGGGCAGGGGGAGTTACGGATGAATCAGTTACTGGTTCCTGCGGGTTCAGATTACATCATCATCATCATCATCATCATCATCATCATCGAACAGAAAATTATAAAATTAATGACAACCATTTTTTATAGCTGAAGACCCACTATTGAGATATCAACCATATGTTGATTTCCATAGATTACAAATACTTATTTAAAGGTGTGGGGGGAGGGAAGAAGGAAAAACAAATACTCATATTCATTCCAACATATATTGAATTTGTATTGTACTGTACTGTACTGTACTATTTGACTCGTGTCGCAAAAACGTCAAATATTTTTTTTTTTAATATTTAAGTTTTCTTGCATTTCCAGATCGGTCCTTAAAAAAAAAAAAATAATAATATGATAAACTGGTAGCGTGTCGATGAATAAGAAGAGCAAGTAAAATTAAAAATAAATAAAACGTTTAATTGATTTTTACATTTCCATGATTTCAATTAATTTAGTAGCAAATATGTATATATATATATATATATGCATAGTAATAGTAGTGAAAAAAACGTTTGGGTGTCAATTTAAAATGATCATTTAAATTTGATTCTCCCCACAAATCAAAAATGCAACCAAACCAAATCAAACCAAATACAAACCAAATACAAACCAAAGGAAAGGAAAGGAAATAGCCCTTCGCATGAATGGATTATTTGTATATATAGGTTTATTGAAGAGGTCAGTGGAAATACTAGAATTAGAACAATAAAAAATTACCTCTTAATTCTATGATTAGTAGATGAAATAACCCCCCCCCCCGGGGAAGGTAGAAGAGAATAGTAGATCTGAAATTAGTTATGAAGCAATATTTACAACTACGTCACATTCTTTTTGTAATTTTTCATCCCGTGCATGCATTTCACATCTCATTCAAAGATTATCTCCTATATGTATATACTAATTACACAAATATACTCTTTTTCTCATTTCTCATTTAACATTTAATGAATAATAATTATAGATACCTCGTTGACTAAATTCAACTGGCCAACAATAAGATTCATCAAGATTCTTTTTACTTCTGTATCCATTCAAATTATAATATCCAATTGAACAATTAATCTTACGACTAGCATATTTTAAAAAATCTGGTTTCTTAACAGAATTCACAATCTTATTCCCAGTTTCTAAATCATAAAATACTAAATTTGATGTATTTAAATTTTGTTTTGATTTCTTACAAACATCATCAGTTTTATAAATCCATGATCTTCTTCCTTCATTATCATAAAATTTCCAAGTAGCTGGTCGACCCAATTCTTCCACATATGAAGTTTGTATAGGTTGAACAGTAATGTATTCTCCACTCGATGTATAATCATACAATACTTTATAATCAAATTCAATTGCTTCGAGTCCACTTTTAAAATTCTTCCTCATAAACATGGTCATATTCGAACCAACAGATTTGATACTTGTTAAATCAAGGAATTTCATCTGGGTATTATCTTTCATAAATTCATTTAATTCCTCAACAGTAACATGTGCATGACTAATGTTTAAACTCTCCAATTGGGGGAATTTGGCTCTAATGGTTAAAAGAATCTTATAATTAGTTGGCATTCCACCAATATTCAAGTATTTCAAATTTGGTGCATTCAAATTCTTCATAGTGTACAACAAATAAACATCTGAAAGTGGACTAACAACATTTGAATCAATTTGTAAATTCAACCATTGTAATGATCCCCTATTAACTGCTGGATGGTTAACCAAAAAATTAATCAAATCTTTGGTTGTCAATTTAGAACATCTTGCAAGTGACAAATGAGTCAATTGAATATTTGTTGGCAACTTCAACAAGATATTTGATGTAATAGATGTATGATTCAAATCCAATCGACTTAAATTGGTTAAATGAGGGAAAATCTTGTTGAATACTTCATTGGATAAGTTTGAACAATCATGAAATGAAAGTTTTGTTATTGACAATTCATCACGAGTTATTTGTAATTCATCAAATGCCTGAGCAAATAATTCACTACTTGCTCCACAAAAATCTAATGCCTTAATCTTGAGTAATTTGTTAAACAAATAATCCAATACAGTAACATTTAAATCATCCTGGATATTCTCTGATGCTAAAAACTCCAACAAATTAGGAGTCATGGATAATGCTTTTGAAATGGTTTTATAAGTAACCATTTGAATTTCTTGATTCATTCTTCCTGTTCTTCCTAAACCAATTGATGTGAATTGTTGGAAATCCATAAACTCCACATATTTCCCAATGATCGGGTTACTTATTAAATTATTCAAGAATTTATCAAATGAATGAGGACGATTAAAAATAGTATACTTGTATAAGAAACAAAGTGACAAATGGTGGAATTTCTTCAGTAACAAAGGAATAGTATTGGCGAATTTTTCCAAATTGGCATTGATAGATGAAATATCATTATCCACATAAACATATTCAAGAATTGTATACAATATCTCCAAGGGATAAGAAAGTAATGGTGAAAATGGTTCTTCTTCTTCTTCTTCTCCTCCTCCAATTACTTCTACTTCATGGTGTGCCTTTTCTTCTTCATTTAATTGACGTTCAAACTCTTCGGCTTCTGCCATTACAACATCATAACCATCATCCACATTATTATCCTCTCTATCAGTAACAATATCCTCCACTGATGATGCGGGTGATTGTGGTTCGATATGATTAAATCCTTGCCCTATGACCGACAGGTCCGAATATGCATTATATGATTCATTGGATGTGACTGGACTTAAGAAAAAAGTCGATGGATATTCATCAGGATTATCTGGTGGAGATGTTATAGGAATAAGGGATAAATCATTATCATCAATCTGTGAACTTGATGTGGGTTGTTGTTGTTGCTGTTGTTGCTGTTGGTGTTCGTTTTGTTTTTTAAATACACTTGCTCTGATCTTATCCAAGTATCGACGATGCTGAAGATTAAAATTCATTACCAAGTGATATATATGTGTAGAGATAATGAACGTTATTTTAATAATAATTCTAAAAGAAAAATTGGTTCTTTTTCTCCTGATGGATTGAAATGCATTATAAAAAAAAATATAGGTGAAGAGAAAATTGCACTCTCCATTTTTTTTTTACTGTGCGTGTGCACTGTGTGTGTGCACTGTGTGTGATGCGAGAAAGTCATTGAAAACTCACACAAGGGAAAAATGCCTTATGGTTTTAATTCTCGGACTCCGAGAAATTAATTTGGCAGTATGACGCAAGTTGTTTTAATATTGTTACAAGGTTCCCCTTCCCACTTGAAGGCATTCTATACACAGACAATTCTCATTCCTGACATGTACATAGACCATTCACATTGTATATTGTCTCCTATATATATTGTAATGACAAACGAATTGATATATTATAAAAGACACAACTCTTCTGATTTCCCCTCGTTATTGCCAATTCTCCTAACCACAAAATCAAAGAAAAGTCACAACTAATCGGAAATTAAACTATACCACACTTTGTAAAATTCAAAAGATAAAATTTTACAAATACACATTAAGCGCAAACCTGTATAATTAAACAATTTAATATTTGTTCATATATTTCAACCTTCTAATATCAAAACATCGTATTATCATCGATACATTCAAATCTTGGCTCTTCACTTTGTGTTATAATCATTATAGTTGTTACAAGCCTTACAAGAGAATCCAAAGCGGGGAGACAAATTCCAATTAAATAAATGTCCATAACATTCTCTTCTCGTGCCTTACTTGATCACCAACTCATTTCTTACATAAACTATTATCGGACATGCCTTTGAGAGAGAGTCCTATAGGAACAAGTTTTTACTGTTCATATGACTAACGAAGGTAGTCCAATCAATGTGAATTAGACTAGCTTAATAAATCAAAAGAATATATAAATAGTGGGAATTTCCTCTTCTTTCGAAAAACTCACGTTATATCGATTTAGAAAACTTAGTTTATAAATTGGCGGTATAATGAGGTTAAAATGTAATTGTTGAGTGATGTGTCTCCAACACTAAAAGTTATCACGTTTCACTAAGCTAAATCATATGTGATTAGTTAACTATGGATATTTGTAATAAATATAACTAATTCAAATGCTCATCTCTACCCGAACAGTAATTCTAACAATTATTTATATTTATCATTATACAAGATGAATGTTTGGTAGTGTGATTTGTTCATATTTGAAAAAAAATAGCTGTGCTTTTCAGTTATCAGATAATTGTATCAAGTTTTTTTAGTGTCTGCTCAAAAAATATGCTATAGTATAACAGAATGTATGGTTTAGATAGAATTAATAGTGATACAGACATAATAATTACAAGCTCTATTAGATTCTATATGTGATTAATCGTGTACAGCATTAGTAATAGTTTTATGTAGTTATAACACCAATTGAAACAGTTTTCCTCTTCTTATCTAGCGATTTGCAGATATGGGGTATCAAAAGTGAAAATCTCAAGGGATGTTTCTTGGAAATTTATCTCTCGACGTAAACTGGTCGATAATTTTATAATTTTAGTCGACAATTACCGCGAAAAAATTGCAAAATTCAAAAAATTGAAAAATAAATCATGAAAGTGCTATACTGATACATATCTACGAATTTAACACAATTAATAGTTTTAAGGATATTTAAACAATAATAGAAGGATATTTTCACCTTTGATGACATCTACAATAGATTCAAGTGACAGCAAATTGATGATATCATACTAGTGCAACTGAAAATATGCCATCAGTTGAATTTTGTATGGGGAAAAGAGATTCACGTCTTTTTTTGGTATTTTTTCGTGTGTGAACCGATTTGAATTTCACGGGAATAAACCTCTTGAGATCCTGATCAACCCCTTTGGAAATACCAGATGAACAAAAAGTTAGAAAATTAATATAATAATAGTATATATCTGTCAACATGTAGATGAATATTCTAATGAATACAATTTGAGTGGTCTGGATATCATAATTATTGAGTTATTTAGGAAAACCATAATTCCCGATAAAAAAAAGATACTTTGATTTTTGAAGAGTAAGGTTTGATAGATAACTCCACCAGTTTTCATTGTATTGGCTCAAAAGTTAGTGTGGCAGTATTAAACAAAGATATAAATAACATTATGTTGTCAAAATGACGATAATCGAGCCAGAATTGATAGATCTAGTGAAATATATGCAACTTTATGAAATCTCTTTGGTTTGCAAAATAAGGGAAATAATTTCCAGTGGTCGCATTTTTGGAAATTCTCTAAAAATTACTGAGGTTTCTTTTTTTCCACGTTTTGGCAACCTTTGGGCAACCTTATGACGTTGCCATTTTTCAGCAACATAATGAGGTTTTCAACAAACTAAAAAGGACATTGGTGTTTCTCACTTTAGGTTATTTTCAAAAGTCTTCCGCAACTTTATAAATGCACCTTTTTTTCCAAAATCTTGCAACAACATCAATTGACTGGTATTAGCTTTCATCATATTTTTGTTATTTGCAAACATGAAAAAGTGACAAAAACAAAAATATCGATAAACAATATCGTGGAATACTATGAATGCTCTTATATACTATCATTACATATGAAATAGGGACAAATATACATCAGCGGCAATTATTGAAACTATCCAGGAGCTACTCATTCAATATAAAAATTCAGTATATATTTCATTCCCCGAAGAGGTGAACTGTAAGTGGATTTGTAAGAAAAAATTTACCAGTTGAATAAACTATTACCAGTCAATGGTGTGAATTAAATTAGCATTACAAATATTTACCGATTAAAATTTGTTATTAGTTATGTTCAGCCTATTCTCGACATGTAAGTGGGGAAACTTCTTGAATTTAGGTCCATGGTTCGAACGAAAGAATCTGAAGAAAAAGAAAAAAAAGTTCAAATATGACAACCAATGAAAGATATAATACATAAATCGGGTTCTGTTCCATCACTACCACTATTAGTACTTACCAGGACAATCTATTGTGTTATTCTTTTATTATATCATCGAGTTAAATGCATAAAACCCACAATGGTTCATGTATCCAACCAGTACAACTGAAAATATATCACCAGTTACATTTTGTATGGGGAAAAGAGATTCAAGCATTTTTGGATATTTTTTCGTGCGTGAACCGATTTGAATTTCACGGGAATAAACCACTTGAGTTGCTGATGGACCCCTTTGAAAGCACTATATGGTTTAAAAACTGTAAAAATAATATGAGAATAGTATACAAATGATTAAATCTACATTAATATTCCAATGAATACAGTTTGAGCTGTCTGGATAGTGCAATTACTGATTTATTTGGAAAAATTATAATTCCCGATAAAAAAAAGATACTTTGAAATTCCAAGAGTAAGATTTACATCTAACTCCTCCAATACTTAGTCGATCAATTCAGAATAAACTTATATAGCATAGTTTATCACTACAAATCATATGCCGTTTTCAAAATTGCAAAAATCGTACTAAAAGTAACAAATGTTTCAAATCGTGGAACATTTGCATGGCCCACTGTAACGACAAGAGAAACAGAGATCTAAATGCTACTTTTTTCTGGAATTTGCAAATATTCCCCAAATTTGGAACATACAAATCTATGTTGCATTGGATGGAACATTTGGACATTCTAATACAGAGCAAAACCATTGGGATATAGAAATACGCACTAATTAGGATATTGAAAATCAGTGAATTAATGCACAGAATATTTGAATATACAGATATATATAGCACATCTACTGGAATATACGAATACGCACCAAATCAGAAACTTAAAATCTATGATTTAATTGAGGGAATATTTGAATATATAAGTTACCACCATCAAACCCATAAATGTAATCATCCATCTTCTGTTTTACTTTCTTCAGAATCTTGACAAATTGGTTATTTTGATTGACCATTACCATGGAATATATTATTTTGGTTGATTCACATTATATTCTGATGGATTAGAAAATACTCATTTTGCAACGAATTATTCAAAAGTGTCTAAAATGCTTTTTTTTTTCTGTATATCAAAGATCTATTCTCACTACAATTTTGTATGGGGAAAAGAGATTCACGTCAATTTTTAAGATTTTTTCGTGTCTGGGCCAATATTAAAACTACGGGAATAAACCAATCGAGTTGCTGATGAACCCCTTTGAAACCGCTAAATACACCCATAATAGGAATTTCCACATTTAAATCACTTGATTGTATTTGTATTTATATAATTATTTCAATTAATCCATTTTCAGCGAACTTATCACTGCAATTATTGGACTATTTAAGAAAACCATAATTCCCGATAAAAAAAAGATACTTTGATTTTTGAAGAGTAAGGTTTGATAGATAACTTCACCAATTGTTAACAAATTCACCCGGGATTGGATGTGACACTATTAAACACTGATACAAATAATGTACCGTTGTTCAAACGACGAATATCGAGTTAGAATCAATAGATCTAGCAAAACATGGACAACTTCATGAAGTATCTTTGGTTTTAAATATAAGCAACTTAATTTTTTGTCATCGCATTTTTGGAAACTTTCTTAAAATTAATGAGGTTTCCAATTTTCCACGTTTTGACAACCTTTGGGCAACCTTATGACGTTGCCACTTTTCAGCAACATAATGAGGTTTTCAACAAACTAAAAAGAATGCTGCGATTTCTCAATTTTGGTTATTTCAAAAAGACTCCCTCAACTTTATTATTTCACCTTTTTTTTTCCAAAATCTTGCAACAACATCAGTTGACTGCTACTAGCTTTGATATTATTTTTGTTATTTGAAAAAAGTGGAAACCACAACAATATCGATAAACAATATAGCGGAATACTATGAATATTCGGATAGACTATCATTTTATATAAAATATCGACAAATATACATCAGCGGCAAATAATGAAACTATACTGTATCGGTATAAAACTCCAGTCTATACTTCATTCTCCAAAGAGGTGCATTGTAAGTAAATTTAAAGAAGAAATTTATCATTTGAATAAATTATCAGTAGTCGATGGCTTGAAATGAATCAGCATTACAAATAGTTACCAATTAAAATTGGTTATTAGTTATGCTCAACCTATTATCGACACACGGATTCCGCGAATTCTTGAATTTAAGTCCATGGTTCATACAGAAAACTCTGAGAAAAAAGAAAAATAAAATCAAATATCAGAAAGAGTGAAATATATAATATATAAATCAGCTTCTGATCCGTTGGTACCACTATTAGTACTTGCCATAGCCATATATGATGTTATCAGATTATTACATAATCTAGTTGAATGCATGAAAGCTACAATGGATCATCTTTGGAACCAGTACAAGTGTAAATGTACCTTCAGCTAAATTTTGTATGGCGAAAAGAGATTCAAGTCATTTTTGGTATTTTTTCGTGTACAAACCGATTTAAAAATCATGGGAATAAACCACTTGAGATGTTGATGGACCACTTTGAAAGCACTAGACACACCAACAACAGGGATCACTAGCTCCAATGCATATAAATGTGTACTAATTTGTATGGATATTTCAATCAAACCATTTTCAACGTGGCCAAACTCATGTTTATTGAGTTATTTAGAAAAATCATAATTCCCGATAAAAAAAAGATACTTTGAAATTCCAAGAGTAAGAGTGATAGATAACTCCTCCAATACTTAGTCGATCAATTCAGAATAAACTTATATAGCATAGTTTATCACCGGAAATCATACACCATTTTCAAAAATGCAAAAATCGTACTAATAATGACAAATGTTGCAAATCGTGGAACATTTGGATGTCGCACTGTGACGACCATAGAAAACAGAGATATAAATGTTACTTTTTTCTAGAACATACAAATATTCTACAAAGTTGGAACATTGAAATCTATGGATATATGGAGGGAACATTTCTATATACGGATATATGGAGGGAAAATTTGTACATACAGATGCGCACCAAATCAGGAACATACAAATCAATGGTTTAATGGATGGAACATTGTAACACACAGATATATGGCGCAATCACTGGAACATATAAATGTACAACAAAAAGTGACATTCAAAAATATGGTTTCAAGGATGGAATATTTGAATATATATATATATTTATTTTCGGAATGTAGATTTATAAGTTACCGCCATCAAATTCATGAAAATGATCTACTGTTATGTGTCTTTCCTTATTCATAATTCTGTCAAACTGATTATCTTGATTGATTCCCATTATATTCAAATGGATTATAGAATATATGTCAAAAGGAAATTGTTCAAGAGTGTCTAAAATGCTGTAATTTTTTCCGTATCATTACAAAAATATGAACTATTCTCGCAACATACCAAATCTGCTAACCCGATTCACTTAATAGAAGAGTTTAATCAGATCATAATTTTAAGTAGAAAATCTCCATTCATTGCTTAATTGTTTTAGGATATTTATATTCATAGTGGATATCATCATTATTCACTTCTATTTAATCTAACTTGTCAAAATTATAACAGTTGTTACTTTTTGTATGGTGAAATAAGATTCAAGTCAACTTTCATGTCTGAATCAAAATGAAAATTACGGAAATAAGCCACTATAGATCATAGTGAATTCATTTGGAAACGCTATACACACCAATACTGTGAATTATCAATATGTAAGTATCTCAATGTAATGGTAAACATATGAATATAATAACAATACAATTTTCAGCTATATCAATAGCACAATTATTGGAAAATTTATACAAATTTTGTGAGACGTCTTATGAAATGCAAAATTAATAATTCCATTAGAGCAGTAATGATAACACATTGAATACTATCAATATTCTGATACAGATATATATATATATAAGCCAACAGAATATATTAAGTATTGAACAATGTAATGAATTAAACTCCACCTTTTGTTTTGTTAGAATGTTTACAATATCCATAGACACAGATTTGAATTTTTATAATATGTTTCAAGTAGTTTATTCTTTATAGTTTACCATAAAACTTGAAAGAAATTATCCACTACTTCCAAATGTTTTATATTCATGTACTAATTTTACTGAACCTTAATCATTGTTACTATTAATAATGTTTGTCCGTTTTTAGTACCATTATCATCAAGTTATCCCCCGTTATCAAAACAGCATTGTATAATTAGTCTCAAGATATTTCATAATCTAAATATATGATATGTTAAATGGTATTTTTCGTATAATAATAATTGGTCTTACTTTTTGAAACTAGTTTATATTGTTATCGACAAATAAGAAAATTCTAAATTTGTTGTAAAAAATTTCAACCCTCCTGTCAAACATTTTGCAACTCAAAGACTTCTTGTGACAAACACCATAGAATCAGATGCAGATCCAAAGCGTATGTAAAGGGGTCTGTCCTAGTTCCAAGCTTTGGTTTTTCATATTGTATCATCATTTAACAAAGACAAACAATTAATAATGACTGCTCAACAAACTAACAGCAACGCTAACACTAAAACTCAATATACTTTTGCTGCTTCTAAAGACAATGCTGTTATTCATGTCTTGAATGGGAAAGGATACATGGCTTATAACTGTACTGTGATGTAATTGATGCATGGAAACAACCCAAAAAAAAAAAATGTATGCATAATTTTTTAAATTCAGAGAACAAAAATGAAAGATTGCAAGAACCCGAGGAATCGAACCCGGGGCCCAACGATGAGCAACGTTGAGATTTTACCACTAAACCATTCTTGCTACTTGTTGAGAATCCAAAAACAGTCTGGTTTAACATGTACTGTTAATTCAATTAATTCAACGTATATAAAAATCAATTCTCGAATTTAATAACGTCCCTTGCAATGTTAATTGTTAATGCTAGCTTCTTTCAATACTAAGTACTTTATGTCTCATTAACTAGTATAGACTATTTAAGGCCTATTCAATGTATGAAAAAAAATATATACAAAAAAAAAAAAAAAATAATGAAAATGTGTCAAAAGAATTATACAACAGATTGAACTTCAAAGAATCTACGTAAGTAATAGATTTGAAAGATGGAGTTAACGGCAACAAAAAGGATTTGGAAAACAGACCACCATTTAACTCTTGAATTGGTGGATTCTGCGGTATTTCTATGAGTTCTTTCTCTCAAGACCAAATAACCTTGTTCAGCTTTAACATCTTCAGTCAATTGATTTAATCTTTGAATAGCATATTCCAAACTATCCAGTTTTGGATCATTAACATCAACATAAACAACACCATGAATATTAAATGAAACATCAAGATCAACTCTACCGGATTTTTCATTACTAAAACAATAAGTATATTTACCTGAAGAAGGAGCTTTAACAACTTCATCACCATGATCTAAATCAGTTTTTTTCAAAATAGTTTGTCCTTGTGGAGTATTAATATAAAAATCAATAGTATATTGTTCAGCATTATGTGGGTTACGAGAACCAACTTGGAAACTCACAGCAAGTTCATCATTCTTTTTCAATTCTTCAAAAAAACATTGTTTACCATAAGGATGTAATAAAACATTGTGAGCAGAAATTGCTGTAATGAAATATAAAAACACTGAAGCAACTAAAGATGATGAATACTTCATTGTTGATGTATGTAATTGGGTTAAACTTGAGTAATTTGATAAAGTGAATTCTAAAAATGTTTTGGTTGGCTTTTAAAAAAAAATACGTTGATCTTGAAAATTTTTTTTTTTTTGTTTGGTTCTATTTTTTGCTTTTGCTTTGTTGTACTAAGAGAATTTTCGCACTGTCTGGATTTCAACAAGGAAAAAAAAAAACACGAACACACGAACACACGAACAAACAACGCGTGAAAAAAAATAAAGGAACAACCAGTGGTCGTGTATACAGGGCAAAGAATCCTCTTTTTAATTTTTCTTTTTTTTTTTGGTGGAGATTTATACTACGGATTTAGCAACCAATGGATGTTGAGATATGGTGACAACCTAGTGTGGATGTTCTTAGGTTATAATATGAAACTTTTGCATTGGTTTCAACTAATCCAATCTGGTAGTATTCTTGACTGTCCAATGATATTATTCCCCAAGGTACACTAACAGAAACAGCAACATCTACCAATCAATTAAACAACATCCAATTGACTTCAGTTTAGAAATATCTCTCTTCCCCCGGTAATCGTAGTCACCTCCTTCTTCACCAATTCGGTCAAGCTTTATTTCTTTCTGAATCAACAATAATGTGTTTTTGTTTGTTTGTTTGTTTGTTTGGTTTAATGTGATTTAATTTAATTTATCATAATCATCTTAGTTTATACATAATAATGAATGCAACTCGGGGAAAAGCAACACCACCATCAACAACAAAAAAAAAAAATCCGAGAAAGTTAATTTTCGATATTTTGAGAGTATATTCTTATATTTTCGTTCTATCTGAACAGATTCTTATACATCATGGAATCACGAAGCTCGTAATGTTGATATTCAAAATATGAATAATAAGCTTTTTTCTTCTTTTGGATGGTACTTCTAATCGTGAGAATATGACCATCATATATAATGGATAATCTATACAATTGACAAGAGAAACATAATGTTCTTAAATCCATGATCACTATCTAAAATATCATTTATCTTATTAATTATAAGACAAAGTTGCCCCATTTTGTATAATGTTTTAATGGTAACAATAGTAATACCAATAGCAATAACAATAACAATGCTACTATCGCTAATAATAATATTAATCAGTGTGGCTAATTTGTGTACATTAAAAGAAGGGTTCAATTTCGTTACGTACAAGAAACTAAATTGGTGAAATCGATTCAGTGTATTTTTTTTTCTTTTCTTTTCTTTTCCATACATAAAATCTAACCACAGAAATATCAACTCAAAGGTTATTCTTGTTCATTTTTATACTTTATGTTTTCATTCTCATGCTTCATGCACTTGTATTTTTTTTTTTTAATACATTTTACATCATCCTTGGAATATTCTTCAGTTTGTAAAGCACTAGGGTGAAGTCCATCTCAGAAGTGTTGAATCGTCATCATCAAACAAGTGATCAGTCCTCTTACAAACGAGTATATATTGTTTATTGAGTTCATAGATGCAAATATGGTTTAGATTGTATTAGAAATATTAGTACACACTCTTTAAATAAACAAATAAAATACGAAAAATTGCAATAGATCCACACTCCTTCTAGAAATGTTGCAAACAACACATTCATTCTGGAATAATAGACCTAAGCAAAGACAAAAACAAATGTAAAGAACTATAAATAATGTAATTGTACTCTCACACTGAAATGGAACAAGAAGGAAAAATGTCAAAAAATTAATTTCAAAAAAAAAAAGTCAAACTCCAATTAACAAAAATAAAACCAATAATAATGTTAAAAAAAATGTAGCTAGATGTAGTAATGTAGTCTATATTTAATTTCCCCATAAATATATATTTATATAAGCCTTATTCTCTATTTTTCTTCTTTCACACCACTATTGTTAGATTGAACTGGTGATTGAGTAGGTGGTTGCTGGTTTGGTTGTCCTTGTGATTGAGGAGGCTGGGAAGCTTGTTGATGTGGAGATGTCTGTACTGGTGCCTGTTGTTGTTGTGGTTGTGATTGTGGTTGTTGAGCACCAGCAACAGATTGTACTTGTGGAGATTGATGAGCTGTTGAACCATTACCAGTTATAGGGCTGGCAGCACTTGGGTTTGCAATTCCTGCTTGTTGTGGTTGTACAGGAGATTGTTGTCCTGGAGCAGACCTGGTTGTTGTTTTGTTGCTGTGTTGCTGCAGTTGTTGTTGTCCTTGGTA